>NC_081557.1:37297921-37428373 GCF_022355385.1 Mustela nigripes
GCCTCCCCTGCCTGCTTCTCCCTCTGCCTGCTGCTCCCTCTGCCTGCTGCTCCCCCTGCCTGCTGCTTCCCCTGCCTGCGTGCACTCGCACTCTCTCTCCCTCCTCTGACAAATAAATAAGTAAAATCTTATCACCCCTCTTCTGCTAACCGCAGCAGGGTCTGCCCAACAATGGGGGACTTCTGGCCATGCTGATCTCCCCAGCTGCCCCTTCTCTCATTTCTACACTCTATCCACCAGCTTCTTCCTTTTTCAGATCTCCCCTTAGTCTTCATTTTCTCCTTATCTCTCTCTCCGACATTTTCCTCCCTTCCCTGAGTTCCCTCTGTCTTTCTCTCTTCATCATTCGTGACGTGGTATTAAAGTAAGCATGGGAGTGCGTGTGTTTATTATAGGTCACCTTTTTGAATATTTTATGTCTCCCCATCCCTAATTGTGAATAACTTAATGTTTTATGTTTCTTTTAAAAAATAATGATTGCCATTGCCTTTTGTGTTTGCAGTTGTTACTTTTCCCCCTATGGATGCCCAGCTTCAACTAAGGAAAAATATTCGATTCTGGTTTCTTTCTCCCCTTCCTTGATAGATTTGACTCGCCAAGGAAGCAGAGAACATAAAGAACTTAATGAAAGAGCTAGAGATAATTAAGTAGGTATACACATTTAAGAGAAATCCCTTTGCTCTCTGCTTACAAATTAAAGACTTTCTTAATACGATCTGCTTTGCTAATTGTGGGATGTCCTCATGGGTCTGCTCTCTCCAGGGACGATCTACAACTTCACATTAAGATCCTTCAACTCAGGGCCTGTAGGACCTTTTTTGGGTCCACAAAGTTGCTGTTGGAAAATGGTCTTTTTCTATATAGCCATGTTTAGTCATTTTGATAGGATCTCCACTTCAGAAAGGATAACCCATAAAGACTCGTGTGACACGGCATCTGCATAATTTGCATATTTGTGTGGCTTCACATAACATCAGGGCTGAGGCTCGGGGAAATGCACTTTAGTTAATGATTACTCTCCATAGGTGGGGATGACCAGGTGTTTCCTAAGAATCCTCAAATCTGGGAAACAAGACTGTCCTCTGCATGACAATCTAACAAAACCAGACTGCAGGGGCTGTGCTTAGTCATCTGTGAGTGTAGACCTAGAGGCGGTTTATATAAACCTGTGACCCAGAGCTCTCTGACTCCAACTCAAGGGAACTGGACGTCATCTCATGGGGACAGGGCAGGAAGTGGACCATACTTCGGGAACAAAGAGCCTCATCAGTCAAGATGTTCAGTACTTGCAAAAAGGCTGCGTGAACTTGTAGGCATTTAACGACAAAAAGGAAAACCCCCCAAAGCCATGTGTGGTCATGTCCACCTAGAAGCTGACCAGGGACCTGGCGCCCAGATTCTAGCTCTCTGGCCTTTCTGACAGGGACAACCTTAATGGAGGGCATCTCATTCTCTCCCTCTGCTCTTCTCTTGTTTTCCAAGTCATCTTCCACATTGGACCTCGTTTCTGCTCTCACTCATCCAGAGGGAGATATGCTTTGGCACAATGTCTTGAAATGTAGTCTCTTTGAGAGGAAGGCAGTGGTTAAGAGTGCTGGCTCCTAGGTCCAAACCCTGTCCCTGACCACTAGCTGTATGATGCTAAGTGAGCTTTTAAAACTTTCTGTTTTACAGACGCCTTGTCTATAAAATAGGGATGATCTAACAGTCTTCACCCTATAGAGCTGCTGTGCAAAGCACATGAGCAAGGCACGTGAAGTGCTTAGAATAGTGCCTGGCATACAGCAGCCTGCGAAAAATATTAGCTATTATTATTATTATTTTTCCCAGAAGACCTTTATAAACCTTTCTTTTTCTTAGTAGCTTATGATTTTCTAGAATTGGAGAAGATTATTTCTCTCAAATTGCTAACTGCTCTAAATGCAAATAAAAATTCTGCAAAAATGAATAGAAATTAGACAGTTAAGATATATAATTGTAGAACATTTTCTATTTTTATTTAGTTCTCTAATGACTTGTAAACACATTCAGATGTTTAAGGTCTGAATTTTTTATGATCGATTAATAAACAAGCTTTCGGGTACAGATAACAATAGCTAAAACACACACACACATATTTACTATGTGCCAAGGAGGTGCTGTACTATTTTATATATATATTAAGTCACATCACTGGGAAGGGCAGAGGGAGGATTCAAACCCAGGCTGGATCTGAATCCCAGCCTCTTCTTTGACCTGCCAGTCTACTTGATCTCCATGAGTTTTGTTAGAATGCCTTCAGCCCAAGGAGAGGGCTTCAATAAGCTTGCAAATCTAAGGGCCATGTCCTTGAACATGGAAAATTCATAAGGTCAGTGACCCCTTGGCAGTCCCACCTCCCACCCGTCTTTCTTGGGTAAAATCCCCCCATGTTGCCCAGCTGCCACACAAGTTCTGCCGGCGATTATTCTGGAAAACCACTACAGACATCTTAAAGGTACACAATTGTGCATTTCTTAATTAAGTCCTGTGAATTATTCCAAGGAACCTCTCTAGAATCATCACTGTTTCACAAAAATAAGAAGACGACACCAATGTAAGGTACATTATCTCCTCCCCAGGGAATCAAGCTGAGTAATTAAGAGCTTACAGTGGATCCAATTATCCACTGCACAGCCAGATTAAAAATCAGCACTACGGGAGGAAGTAGAACCTGGAGAAGTTCAGAAAGTCCGTCACGTAGGTCCTGCCGTTGCATGGTCTGGCAGAATGAAGCCCCTTCTGTTTCTCTGGCCCCTCCCCCACCTGCAGTCCTTACCTTGTTCACAAAGCTTCTTGGTCAGAGAGCCCTCATCTTGGAAATAAATGATGCGTTTCTGTACGATGCTGGCCCTGTTGGGAAAGAAGACACGAGTGTTGTGGTGAGGAGAGCAGGTTCAAGGGACGTCGGATCCTGGCCTGGCCACCTATGGCTGTGTGGCTTCGGGCAAGTCACCCCCCCCACTCTGTGCCTCAGTTTGGTCATTGGAAAGCTGGCATTCATAATAATGCATAGCTCGTGAGATTGCTCTGAGAATTAAATTTTTAAAAAAGTATGTCAAGAGCATAGCACGTACTTAGAAACCACTCAATAAATATTAGTTGTTGTGCTGCTGGTGGTGGGGCTAATAGTATTGTTAAGGTAAGAAAGGGAAGTAATATGACATTTTCAGTAACTTTTCTCAATGGCTCATTTTATTCTAGTTTTGTATCAAATGACTGAAACCATTTATAGACCCACCAAATTCAAATCAGAAAAGCATGTCAAGTCCTCTTCCGGAAGGGGAAAAAGAGAATTTAAAAATCTATTTTGATTTGTTCTGAAAATGTCATTCTCTATCTTTCCTGAATGTCTAGACGAAACTGTCTCCTACATTCTGAACAAAGACAATTTCAGCTGTTGTATCTCTCTCTTAAACATGTCAAACACAGGATCTTAGAATCTGGAAAGAATATTTGGAGGTTGAAAATTACTTCTGGCCAGCACATATTTTCTCCTTCATCTCGGACTGCACAGACAGTCTCCTTCTCCTTTGACCCACTCTGCTGTGTATTTTCAGCTGGCTTTGCAGTCGTTGAACCCTGAAACCCAGCGTTCCTGCATGTGAAGTCTACAACACTTAACAATGAAACAGTACCAGTGGATTTTGAGCCCTTCCTATTGATTATCTTCAGCAACGTCACTCAATCAAAAGGTAATTTTTACTTTGATGGGCCCTATTTCACAGAGAAAGGGATCACTTGGCTCCATTACAGCTAAGCACACTAAAGGAGGATTGGGGTCACATGATCCGCCCGGTGTCACATGACAGCAGACCCAGTCAGGGGCCCATGCACGGCTCTACAGAATATAGATGTGGCTTTCTTGATGGTGTGGGCCTAGGCCAAGATTACTTTCCAAAGAAACATCTACTCTAAACCCAGTCTTGCACAAAAGAATAAAATTCAGACTACCCTACAGATGTCTTTTATAGTCTCTTCTTACCCAAGAGAGATGAGATGTTGAAATAAATGAATGAAATATGCTTCTTGTTTCCGCAAAGCTACTTTGATCATGGATCCATTCTGTTGACCATAAGCAGAAAGTTTCCTCAGGCCAAGAAAACCCTCTTGAGAACACTCATCCCAAAGCCAAATTACAAAGCCTTTTGTTAGTCAGAGCATCCCATTATCTACCACTTCCTGAGTGTAGCCCACCAGGAAGTGCCTCAGGGACCCCTGCGGAAGGTGAGGAGGGGGACTTGTGGGAAGTAGCCCAGGCTTGGCATTCTCGATTCAACTAAAGGCTTCACCCTCTTACCTACCAAAGTGGTCTCCTCCCCCATTTGTCTTCTTGTTGTATTTATTGGTATATTTTCAACCAATAGCTGTTGGAGGCCTGATTGGTGGCCACACACTGGCCAGGGACACCATTATGTACCAGTCAGATGGGGCCGCTTCCCATTCTCAAAATCAACAGCATACTGGGCAGAAAGCACCAAACAGCTAAATCCACAGCTAATCATATAACATGACTGTGATTAAGTGCTAAACAGACGTTCCCAGGGTGTGGGAGAGTATAACACAGGGGGTCCTGACCAAGGCAGGGAAGACTCCCCCCAGACAAGAAGGCTCCAACTGGAAAGAAAAGGTACTTACTAGGGCAAGTAGGAGGGAGAAACAAAGGAGAGGACCTCCTTTAAAGATCTTCAGGGTGGGAGGGTCATGGCTCACTGCAGAACTGACCCATGGTTACGTCAGGAAGGGGGTGTGAGAAGAGTGGGGGAGGTGCGCAGGTCTAACTCTCCCTGAATCTGCAGGGAGATGGTATTTTATACCAAGCTTGATAAGACCTCTTTAATAAATGCATCCGAAGATGTGAGATAATCAGATTTGCTCCTTTACAGAGAGAACCTGGGGGGTACCCAGGTGGATAAGTCAGTTAAGCGTCTGCCTTCAGCTCAGGTCCTGATCCCAGGGTTTCGGAATAGAGCCCCACATCCGAGTCTCTGCTCAGCAGAGAGTCTGCTTCTCCTTCTCCCTCTGATCATTCCCCTGGCTTGTGCTCTCTCTTTTTCAAATAAATACATAAAATCTTAGGAAAAAAATAAAAAGAGCCCTTGGGGGGTGCCTTCGTGGCTTAGTCTATTAAGTATCCACCTCTTAATTGTGGCTCAGGTCATGATCTCAGGGGTGTGAGATCAGGCTCTATGATGGGCGTGAAGCTCGCTTAAAATTCTCTTTCTCCCGGGGGCGCCTGGGTGGCTCAGTGGGTTGAGCCGCTGCCTTTGGCTCGGGTCATGATCTCGGGGTCCTGGGATTGAGCCCCGCGTCGGGCTCTCTGCTCCGCAGGGAGCCTGCTTCCCTCTCTCTCTCTCTGCCTGCCTCTCTGCCTACTTGTGATCTCTGTCTGTCAAATAAATAAATGAAATCTTTAAAAAAAAAAAATTCTCTTTCTCCCTCTGCCCTTCCCCACCTCTTCCCCTCTTTTAAAAAAAAAAAAAAAGTTAAAAAAAATAAAATAATAAAAACAAAAAAGTAAAATAAATAAATAAATAAAAAGAGCATTTGGGCCATAGAGTAAAAATGAGTTGGTAGGTGGTTGCAGTGTAGAGTTCTCAGACAAATTAAATTCTACTTCAACAAAATTCATTTGGGACGCCTGGCTGGCTCAGTCAGCTGGGTGTTGGACACTTGATCTCAGCTCAGGTCTTGATCTCAGGTTCTTGAGTTCAAGCTTTTCGTTGGGCCCAGCGTGGAGCCTACTTAAAACAGAACCAAACGACATTCTCTTGCTAAAATGGTTTGAAAATCCCTGATCTATAGGATAAAATACAAAATTACCATTGTATTCAAAGGTTTTCATAAAATTTCTCCCCAATGCCCCTCTGACTTCATTTGTCCTCATTTTGTGCCATGCTCCCTGGCGTGAATCTCGAGTTTGAGGAATTTATTCCCCTTATCTGAACACGGCTTCCACTCTACTGGGCCCTGACTGGTGCTATTTCCTCTCCCAGAATCTCCCCACATCTGCCTTTGTTAGCATCTGTAAATACTCCGAATTTTCTTCCTCTTGCTTTGAACAAGAGAACAATGGCAAAGCATATGATCATGCTTAGAAAAATTAAATCACCCCAAATTTCCAAAAGTATAATTATAAAAATGTGGGGAGCCAGAGAGAAAAAATTTCTTCTAAGATGTATTTCCTCTAAGATGCTTTCGTTTCCCTCATGTCTTGTTTTATGAAGTCTATGATGATTTATTCTTTCTTTTTATAATAGTTCTAATTTCTGGGCCCTTCCTGTGTGCCAGCCACCATATCACAGAGGCCCGTTAGACATAAATATTATGTATAATATATTTGTAACATGTATAATTGTATATATGTAATATGTATTATATGTATAAATATCATAAATACATATACATTGCCTTATATATCTTATATTTTACATTTATTACACCTTCTTAAATTCCTTCCTCATCCCAAACTCTTGGGTTAGATGCATTTTTTGAATTCAGAGTTTTTCAGGTATTAGAATGTTAAGATGATAATATACTATTAACATCCCCATAATCAAACCCATCCATATTCCATAGCAAAATGTAAGGATATTCATAAAAAGCCAGTAAATAAAAACTTTAAATAGCTTCCTGTCAGTTTAGGTCAACTTCAGCAAACCTGTTAAAGTGCTCTTATTTTTAGAAGGATTAAGATGAAGGTTTGCAGCTTATTTTCCCCTTTACCAGTGATGATGACCAAGAGGCAGGGGGGCAAGGAGCACGTTCAAGATTTTAAGGTTTCCCCTGTCTACCTCCAAAGCTCATGAGCTGCCTCACATGATTTTAAGGGATTAAAGATCACATATAAAAAGTATAACTGGCATGTGAGGTAAGTGCTATTATGAAATGTAACCTCAAATTGATTTCCCTTGGATCCATTTAGCATCTCATGGAACCCACTGTGAAGAACTGAGGCTCTGGTGGGGCTCACTGGAGCCTGGGTTGTGACCCCCAGAGTTCTTCATGAAGACTAAGCATATATTTCCATACCCATGCTCGGCCAAAGCTCTGGTCATGCCCTTTGGATTCCAAACTGTGAGGATCAAATGCAGGATAGGAGTCTTTTTCTGACCTGACTTCATCTTTATCTAATCCCTCCTGAGCACTCTGTCTAAGCCATACCCTCTATTTGCCTTCACAATCTCTGCCCCTGGGACCCTGTCCATGGGACTCTGTCCATGGGACTCCTGTCCTCTTCTGTGACTCCTCAACACACATATGAGAATAACACACACACACACACACACACACACACAGTTCAGTTACCCAGAACTCGTACCCACTAGGACTGGTTTCTCGGCTGTTTGCTCTTCCTGTAAGCCATGGACTCTTGGGTTTATCCCACACGGCATTTAATAATCTGCACTATAGCTGCCTATTTATTTTTCTATCTCCTGGGCTAGTTTCTAAGCTTCTCAAGAGGAGGAACTGTATCTTCCTTATTTCTGTTGATGTTAGTATTGTTGAAGTACAGGGATTCAAGGAGAAGGGACAGTGTTTCGGGAAAGGAGAGGACTTGATGTTGAGTGGTCTGTCGGGCATGATGGTGGCCAATCTAGTCGACCTTAGACATAGGGACCTGTAACTCAGGATGGCTGTGAGGGGCGGGGGGCAGAGGCATATGGGTCACCGGGGCAGAAGTAAGAGGTAAAGCTTCCAAAGCAGCTGATGTCACCCGGGGCAAGTGTGCAGAGTGAGAAGAGAGGCTGAATCCAGAACTCTGGAGGAGACCAACATTCACCTGTGGATATGCTGGTAGAGACCAAGATTTGGTATGCTTGGTTGCAGAAGAGGTTTCTTTTTATTCCTCATCCGGTCAACTCTTGAGAAAATTTATATTCTGAAAAAATGCATTTCATTTGGAGTCTGTTCCCATCAAAAGTATAAAACTCAGCTGAGATTTATAAATCATATTATAGTTCAGGAAAATAATAGCTTTACAAGATGAGAAAGCTGTTAGTAAGAATTCCCTTAGCATTTCAAAATGACAAATTTCTCCCATTCTGTGTTGCAATTTGGCAGTCCTGTTGCATAGCATTTATACGCTGAGACGCTGAATGCTCTCTTATCATGAGAGAGCGTGTTAAGGAAATCTAAATTAAATTTCTCAGTATGTTAGCTTCTCAAACTTTGGAATATTGAGGTTCTAAATAACTTACTAATCATTTCCATAAGTTTCTTTTAAACCTCAAGTGGTAGAACATTTCTAGAAACACCATCCTGGATCTCTTAGACGTTTGACCCTTTTCTGTCTGCAGGCTTATTCATTTGATATTATTTCTCCTTGGGGGAATTTTCCTGTGGGATAAAGTCAGAGCTTGCGAAGTTGTGGATATGCTGTCTCAGCTAGGCCTTCCTTGGACCCCTGCTCTCACCAAAAAGGGACAGGGAGACATTAGAAACTGAAGGACTTGGGAGAAATCAGGCCAGAAAATGACTTCAAAATTCACATGAATCCTCAGTGGCTGGGTCACCGGTATATAAAGATAATTCATGTAATGTCCCTAATACATGGGTGTCGCATGAAGTAAATAGACACTATGAGGTAGCCATTAACCTTACTTTTGTTAAACCATTGTCTCTTAGCAAGTGCCTGGCAGTACTTAGTAAACGGTAGCTATTATTATACATTGGGTCTGTCTCCTTGGCTTGTGGAGAGAGGAATGAGGGTGCTAGCTCAGTCAGCTGCTTCAGGCAGAGATACTGAAGGGCCAAAATGAAGCTCAGGTTTGTGGCCTCCAGACTAAGGTTGCCAACCCTCTTCCCAAGTCCAGTCACATCTCTGCTACTGAACATTTTTTGGGGTGCTTTAAAAACTTTGTCTATGATCTCAGGGATGTTTTCTCTTGGAAGCAGTTGAGTTTATAACCAGTGACATCACTTCCTTCTACCAGTGAAAGAACACCTCTGTGGGAGCACCCAGAAACAAAATATTAGAGTCATAGTAGCGGTAATACCATCCAGGGCTGAGGCCCTCTGCCTTATTTTACTTCATGAGGATGCCAAGTACTAACCTGCCCGTGGTCTCATGTTAAACAACAAATATTTAGAGAGATTGGGTGCATTCTGTGACCCAAACTCCTCCCAATTATTTATATGGCTTTAGGTGGAGGTCGGGACACGAAGCAATGTCCAGGAGTTAATAGGCCCCCTGACATGCCATCATAATGTGCACATGGGAGAAGAAAAGTGAAAGCTTATCTGCAGGGCCCTATCTAAAACCCCCATGTGAACTCCTGCTACCCAACAGCAAAGTCATAATCTGTGTTTGGGGTCACACAGCTACAGACTCAGAGCCTGGTACAGTCATCTACCATTATTGCGAAAAAGCAATGTTAGTAAACCACCATGAGATTATTCCTGCTTAGTTATCAATAAGACATTTACTGAGGACTTACTTGGTGTCAGACACTTTGCGAGGAGCTGAGAATTCAAAGATGAATAAAAGACAGTGCTTTCTAGTAAGGAGATCCTAGTCCAGTGGGAGAAGAGAGAGACAAAGGAAGGAAACAGGAGATCAGTGTTGAGAGAGAGGATGGAGGAGCCATGGGAGGCAGAAGAGCACTGACTAACGTGGCCCTGGCCAAGTTCTGACGGGAGGTGATGATGGTGGCCCTGAAGGTTTGAATGAAGATCCAGGCAGTGGAAATAGGAGATGTGAGGCACATGTTGTAGGAAAATTTATCAGGACTGGGTAACTTACAGGACCTGGGGCAGAAAGAGGAGGTTGAGTCCAAGAGAGTTTGTTTTTCGTTTCTTTAACAATGAAACACCCCAGTCCTTCACAAATATTAACTCACTTTATCCAACCAACAGCCCCATGAAGTAGGCGCTGCCATGATCCCTGTCTTAACGATAAGATCACGGTCACGGTCATCGAGCGGCGCGTGAAGTGACAGCCCATATACAAACCCCAGGAACTACAGGATGGGATGGGAATCCTAACCACTGAAATAAAAGACAGAAGGGGCAAAGAGGAATTTTTTTTTCTTAATTTTTGGAATCTGTGTTGAGATAACTGCAGATCCACCTGCATTTTTAAGAAATAATACAGACAAACCATATACTTTGTCCAATTTTCCCCAAATGGTAACATTTTGTAAAAGTTCAGTCTGTGCCATGTTGTAGTGAGGATATTGATATTGGTACCATCCACCAGGCTGGAATCTAGAAACAAAATGGTATAATAGGGTTAGGTGAGGCCAGGTGATGCCATCCTAAAGATGTCATGCACCTATGACAAGCTGCCACACTCCAAGAAAGAACATTCTCGAATGACTCTCAGAACACATGGTATATTAGGACCCCAAATGGAGAATCATCTACAAGTGTCACAGTGACACAGGGGTAGCAGGCTACATCTCTGGCTGGGATGAGGTGGGTGTGTTATTGGTAGGAATGAGGTCCATCAGAATAACTTCTTGGAAAGATGAGAGAGAAGCTGAGTCTGTGACCAGGGATGGGCACTTTGCTGCAGTTAGTGTGCATCTTTCTGCATACCAGAAAGATCCTCTTGGCAGGTCTACCATCCATGGTCCTTTTGTCCTTTTTTTTTTTTTTTTTTAAAGATTTTATTTATTTATTTGAGAGAGAGACAGAATGAGCAGTGGGGAGGGACAGAGGGAGAGGGCGAGAGAAGTAGACTCCCTACTGAGCAGGAAACCCGACACAGGGCTCCATTCCAGTACCCTGGGATCATGACCCGAGCCAAAGGCAGACGCTCAACAAACTGAGCCCCCTGGGTGCCCCATCCATGGTCTTTCTATACCTAAACCAGGCTACCGGCTCTATACAGTGCTGCGCGTTCACACACAGCTTACGTTATGACCAGAATCTGGCTGAGATGTCGGTTCAGCTCTTAACAAGACTATAGTCCATTCCCAACCCTGTACAATGATCACGGGATTTCTCAAGCTCCTGATTCACATCACTGGACGTAGTTACTTCTACAAAGTCTCAGTTTCAATTTTAACAAAAACTGGGCAAGTACTATTTTTAAACAAAGTTTATTTCTTCTCAGGATGACCCCCGCGACCCTGGGGATAACGAGCTGTTCATGGTTCCATTTTTCTCTTATTATTGTCCCAATTTCCGACTTAATCTTTAACCCATAGCTTGTCAATACTATTACTCCCAGCACTTTGCATTTTACCTGCCCCAGATCCAATGGGAAATTAACAATGAGGAATTGATTTGCATAAGAGAGAAGGAAAAAGAAAAGAATAAAACTGGATTGTCTTAAAAGAGCTATTTTAGATAGGAGAGGCATTTAAACCAGACAGGTCTTCATTTACTTGTGTTTTGATTATCAGAGGAGGTGCCAGAGAGCTGTGTGAGGAACTAGAGGTACACAGACAAATAAGGTCTAGTGTGACATCAAATAGTCAACAGCCTGTGAGGGAGAGAGAGATGCGTCATCTGCCTAATCGGAATCCAGCATAATGAGCACCGGCGTCTACTCAGTACCCACTGGTTCCGTCTTCCATGATTTCCAAACCCTGATCTTTGGTACTGGGTAAGCCCGTCATGACAGTCCTGTCCTCACCGTCCCAGACTTCCTTGCAGCTGGGGAACGGGAACATGCGCCCCACACATGGCTTCAGTATCAGAAGGGGAGGTTTGCAGGATGGAGGGGAAACCGTCTGAGAACGTGACCTATCTTGCCTGTCCTGTTTTTCTCTAGGCTTGACTACCAACACAATGTGTGAAACAAAGCAGCCATTCTGTGACCATGAGGGAAAGGCCAAGGAGAAAAGCAGAGACACTGGCCCTGACGTTTAGCTACAGAACTCATCTGAGCAGTCACCTAAGGTCTGGCCTTTGTGTTATAACAGAAACAAACCAAAAAATCCATCTCTTTGTTGACATTGTCATTAGTCAAGTTTCTTTGAGCGCTGCTCTCAAAAGCACACCTCACTGACAGAAAGAGGTTTGTACGAACAAACCACTGTGGGAGCACAGGAGACGGGGGTTCAAAAGGGAGAGGGAGGGAGAGCCCGTTGTGGTGACCCTAGGTACTGGGCCAGGAGATGGCACCGGGGAGCCACTGGAGGATGCTGGCCAGAGTGGGGGTGGAGATGCTTTGATCCCAAGAGTCTTGGAGAAAGATGCTTTGGATTTGGTGGGTGGGAAGTCATTCTGTCCCTTGCTGGGACTTTCGATGGGACACCAGGGACAGGGGCCTGTTCACAGTGACTCGGAAGAGAGCAGGCAGGCCTGCCGGTACAAGCTACTGTGAAGAGCGACGTGCTGGAAGGGAAGCAGGGTGGGTGGGAGTCTGACAGGGGTTTGACGCAGGAGAGTGAAATATTTTTTTTTTCTCCAAAGGAGACTTTTACATGCCTGTGAGCTGTGACTGAAGAAACAGCGGGATCCCTTAGGGGAATCTGTTAGATCACTGCCTGGAAATTTGTCATCTGTTGGAAAAATCTTAAATAAACGCACATGAACAAAATAAATAGACTGCAGGATGCACTTCCCGGTGCTAGAGATCTGACAGGCAGGCAGTTATGGATAGTGAACAGGACCATTTCTTATTTTCTAGAATTGTTTTAACCGAACTATCAATATTTTTTCAGCATCTTTTGACCCTTCATGGATCCCTCTCTCTGGCTTAACCGATCTGTGGCATTTCTTCACCTTGCAAAGAGATATAACGTACATCTGATTGTTGAGCTTGGGGTGAAGGCACTATGTCATGATACATCTTTAGGCCAACAATCTCTTAAGATTACAAGAGCCTAGGGTTTGATGTCCCTGCAAATTCCTTTTTTTTTTTTCTTTTTCCCCAGTCAGCTTTAGCAAGCTACTCAGATTTTCATAACATGACTACTGGTACTTGGGGTGTGGCCAGTGGGGACAACCGACAGTTGGGTTCGCTGCTTCTCTGATACCGCTGAAACCATGACTCTGCTGGATAATGTCTCATCCAGCCACGCTGCTGGTCAGCGCCTACCTCACTTTTCCCTCCATCGTCTTTACATCTGCAAATCATCAGCAGACTGTGAGCTCCTCCAGCCCTGAAACTGCCTGTCTTCTTCATCGCTGCCTGCCTGGAAACTAGCAGACGATCTGGCAGAGGCTCTTTGAACCCAGGACTCTTAATCTGGGGGTCTGCAGACAGGTCTCAGGATGATGAAATTTTGTGTGATGTGCACAAGTGCAGAGGTCTGGGGAGGAGTTCATGGTCTTCCTCTGCTCCTCAAAGGGGTTCCTGGCCTTGAAAATCTTCAGAACCACTATTAGGTCTAAAATGAAGGATAGCAGATATGTGAAATCACATGACTGTCATTGCATTTAGTAAAATCTCCAACTAAGATATAGGATTTGTTTTTTCTAAAGATAAAGGTTAAGTTTTTATTCCAAGCACCCAAGCCTTCAACTGCTCGTGCTCTCTCTCTCTCTCTCTCTCTAGACTATGCTCTGATTCTATACAGAACTTTCTTCAGCCGGATAACAAGAGACAGAAGAGCAGCATCACTCCTGGCGTTTCTGGTGTGCCTTGTGGGCCTTGCTGCTCTGGACAGGGCATGGCTGTCCCCAGCCTCTAAACTCCAGGAAATGCTGCCACACACAAAGGTGCTCCCGGCTGGCACATAGAAGTTATCACCTTCCCCAGTTGGACCCGCTCCACGTGGCCTCTGCTGCCTCCCCTTTCTGCGGGCTCCCGCAAGCCATGGCTGGCAGCACTGTTCTCGCAAACGTAAGGAAACCGTTCAGGTGACACAGCAAGGTCCTCACGCACAGGCCACCTGCCATCCTTCCTGTTCCTCCCAGAGTCTCCCTGTCATGCGGGGCTTTCTGCCGTGGAAACTGGACAGCAGCAGATCTGTGTGTTGGGAGAGTCTCCTTCCTCTAGGCTGGGCTGGGGACTGTGGTGGTGGGGCCGGGGGTGGTGATGATGGTTCTTAGCTAGGAATTCATGCCCATGAATGGGTTTCAGAAGATTCCTGAGACCCTGAAAAAAACTGCAAAACAGTTTTGGGGAGAGATTCTATATGCAGCATTGCTCTAAAGTTCAGAGTCATGGTTTTCACGCCAGTTAGCCCCCACAGGAGGCCCACCTCCCTCCCCGTCCAATGAAGACATGCCCAGAGGCTTCCCGGACAATTATGGTGGTGACCTCCTAATGCATCATCTCTCCTTGCCAACCCATCCAATTCACCTACACTCTGCCAGGGGATGAACCGTCACCTCCAGCACATGACCACTTCCTCTCACTGACTCTACGGCAGAGTGGCACCATGGTCCTAAGATGTCATCTCCCACCTCCGCCCTGCCCCACTCTATCCTAGCACGGGGTCTGGCACACAGCAGGCCTTTCTACACAAAGGTACCTCTCTCCCTTACAGATCATGGTCCAAACTCTGGGATAAATGTCCACACTCCTGAACACCAGGATGCCAGCTGCCTTCCAGGTCTGAGCCACACACCCCTTCACCCCCACTGAGCCCGAGTCTTCCCAACTACCTGAACTCAGCCCTGCCTTGTCACTGGGTACAGAACGTGTGACACACAACCCCTCCTGGCTTCTGCCCCCGCTACTTGATAAGCCAAGAATGCACTCCCCCACCCCCATCTGTCACCATCTCACCGCTGCCCCCAGAGTTTCATTGACCGCGACTGTCGGCAGCAACCTCCTCTGGGTTTCTAGAACAGCATGGATCTTTCTCGTTCATTTGGCATTCAGACACCGGACACTCGATGTCTGCTTCGACTTTAATGTCTTGTCCTACCATTTAACTTATTGTGTGTTTATGTTTTGTTCTTCAGACGGAATTCTGAGGTTTTTCAGGGAAGGGACTTTTTGTACACACTGGCCCCTCTAGCCTAGGACATAGTGCCTTCTGAATAAAAAGCGCCGAAGGCATGTCGATGTGATATGTTTTCACATTACTGACTATACCCGTAAGTCAACTCTTTTATATTCAACACAACGTGTTGCGTGTCTACCATATGTCCACGATCTGGCAAGAAGCGTAAGGTCCTTTGTGTTAGCAGTGCCGCCCAGAGTGCTGGGTGAACAGCAAACAGTGACTGGTCTGAGTCACGAAACATTTCCCACTGCATAAAGCCTAGTTAAGTCTGCTTCGCTTTGTTCAAGCCAGGCTGTTTGGCCGATGACAGCCATTGTTCGCCAAAGGAACCATTCGGGTTGAATTCAAAATCCCTTCACAACATTGGGCATCGGCAGAATGATGATACTTCTGCCAGGAGGATGTTAAACCCGGAACAGGGCTTTCTTTATGGCAAAACCATTGCTGATTGCACTATGCACGCCACGTTGCTCATTCTTTGAGTTGACTCTTTGGAAAAAGACACCCATAGGCCTTACATTTTTGACTCACTCCAGACTTGTCCCAGGTTTCTTCTTTTCAACATCTACAGCCCTCTCCGAGCATCTGGCCTCATTCTTATGTCATATGAGCTCATTAGCCTTATGCCATGGTCACACGGGACCCCCCCCAGGGCTCCAGAGCAAAGACACGAGAACACAAGTCGGCCACAAAATCTGAGCATGATCTGTCCTGTTTTCTACCCTTTCTCCTAGAGAATACTTTCGAGATAAGTTAAGAAAGGAAGGGAAAGAAGGAGGGAGGGAAGGAGGAAAGAGAGCAAGAAAGAGAAAGCAGGTGAGCCAAGAGCTCTATTTTTCTGAAAAATAATGTGGAAGAGGAGTAATGAGACCTCATTTTAATGCAGAGAAGAATGCAAATGACACATTTTCTTTGGAAAATATATGGTAAATTAAGGACACTTTCACTAACTCCTGACAGAGGGTAGTTAAGAGTGAGCCTCTTATCCACGTTAAACAAGGTACTGCCAATCTTTTTCTCCTCAACTGGGCAAGGATTAAGTTAAAACCCAACAAATCAATGAAAATATCTCTGGCAAAGGTGAACGTCTAACCACATTTACATGTTGTGTCTCTTGGAGAGATAAGGAGCATGTGTCCCTGGGAAATGCTTAGAACCTTCACCGAGTACGGACAGAAGTCACAGTGAGGATGGAGAGGAAGAGAGGGAGCGGAAGGCTTCAGTTTCCCCAGCTCAAGAAGGGAACAAGAGTAAAACCAGAGGGTGGTCACCTCCAGGGCGCAGCACAACACAGGCCCTGGAAGCTGGACCCTCACCGCATGGTGAACCCACGGATGGAACTCTTTCCAGGGTCTCTTCCCCGGGGCACTACTTTGTTTTGTGTTTGCCAAGTGGTTGAGTTCGTGCCATCTGGATTGGAACGCACATTTCCCTCTTTTTCTGAATGGCTCCATGTCAATGACGTTTCTGATACAAAGTAAGATACATTTCAAGAAAAGGAAGGAGTAGAATCCTTATCCTAGGATATTTCTTAATGACCTTGCAGTGAAGGACACTTTGTACTCTCTTTAATCCCACAGCATCCAAATGCATCGACATACATAGTGTTCCTTTGGACTGACGTCCTTGGTTCCGAAAATCTGAAATTCAACTTCCTGCTGACTTGGATTCTTATCTGTTCGAGCTGTCCTGGAGAGGACCGGCCGTCCCCACAGCCAGAGTTCTCAATGCCACTGACCGGCCGGTTTGGGAAGATATTGCGCTGGATTTTCAGTAGAAAGAGCTAATAGATCCTGGCTTTCCATGTGTCTGGTACCCTCCTTAGGAAGGCCAAGCCAGTTGTTTGACTGATACATTGTTCTGATTCGTGTAACATATTTTGGGAAAACCAACTGGCTGTAACTGACTGGGGATCAATACACAGATCAAAGGTGGCCGCAGAGAAGCTGGCAACTTCTGAGCTGTTTTCCTGCAAACCTGCCCAGTAGGAGTTCTGCATACTGAATGGTGCAAACTGGCCTCTTTGAGTTGTCCTTCGGAGGTTTAAAAAAAAAAAAAAGTCAGACAAGTCAAAAGAAGATGGGTCACTGACACAGGCAATGGACTCTTCTGCTCCTTTCTGGAGCCCATGGCATTATCCCATCATAATCCAGTACAGCTGTAGCCGATGTGCTGATGGGACTTGCCATGCTGTCCCATATGCCCGCGCAGGAGTGTGAGAAGTTTCCAGCCCTAAAGGTCAGCTGTGCCTGACAAATCCTACCTACAAGCCAGCAGCGAGCAGCATTTCCATGTGGATCCTGTTGGGCTCTTTCGGTTGTTGTTGTCAGGGCTTATCAGCATAAAAACGAAGTTGTTTTGACTCACCACTGTCTCTCTGCTATCAGAAAACTGTTATTAGGAAAATCGCATTAATTAGCAGCAGCTGAGGGGAGGTACGGCTCTTCTTCGGAGCTGCAGCTGCAAGTCTCTTGCTGCCTGTTGCCTAAATTTTAACAATTAACAGAATAAATAGTCTCTGAATGTATTGAATCATGTTAATTTTGTTTTCCTCTATTTGTATTACTGTTTAGGAGGGGTAGTTAATCTGCACTAAATACTCTGATGCCATTAGCATCTTTGAAGCTTATCCTCAGCTCTGCTCTTCCTCTCTGGTTTCCTGGGAGTGACGTTTAATGATAATTTTTTTAACTTCATTTAAACGTCACTTAAGATAGACCCCCAATATGCCCCAAAGTTTGGCATATTAGCTAAAATATTGGATGAAACGAAAAATCTTCTTTTTTGAGTGGGCTCCACACCCCGCGCGGAGCTCGATGCGGGGCTTGAACTCATGATTCTAAGATCAAGACCTGAGAGTGAGAGTCGGATGATAAACAGACTGAACCATCCAGGCTCCCCTAAAAATTTTCTATTATAGCCATGTTGGGTAACCGATCTGGATGGATGGACAGACAGAAGGAAGGAAGGATAAATGGAAATAATGATCAACAGAATAATGGACAGTTTTTAAACCTTGTAAATTCTAATCCCAGGTAGTTCATTACTTTTTTTTTTTTTATAATCACCATGAAATCAGAATGATAAAGACATGGTATAAGAGAAAGACCTTCCCAGTCAGATTTGGTCCTGGATTTACCTCTGCAGGGTGTCAGATGATTTGCAGCTATGTGTCAGTATTTCTCCCCTACAAATTTGGGTTCATATCCACTTTTGTGAGCATTAATGAACTAAACCCCTATGGAAAGCACCTATGCCAAATCTTCTTTTCTTCTTTCAACTTTTTTTTTTTTAAAGAGGTTATTTATTTATTTGACAGAGAGAGATCACAAGTAGGCAGAGAGGCAGGCAGAGAGAGAGGGGGAAGCAGGCTCCCCGCTGAGCAGAGAGCCCGATGTGGGGCTCGATCCCAGGACCCTGAGATCATGACCCGAGCTGAAGGCAGAGGCTTTAGCCCACTGGGCCACCCAGGAACTGATTACCTTAATGTGATGACCAGAAAATCCTTGAGAGACTCATTAAAAGTTATATTCTTTGGGGGCAGCTGGGTGGTCAGTTGGTTGTCTGAGTGTCTGACTCTTGATTTCAGCTCAGATCATGACCTCAGGGTAATGGGGTTGAGCCCCGGGTCAAGCTCCATGCTGGGTGTGGAGCCTGCTTAAGAGTCTCTGTCTTCCTGTCCCTCTGCCCCTACCCTCCCTAAAAAAAATAATAAAATAAAATAGTTATATTCCGTGAGGGGTGTTAACTGCAGTTAGGTTAGGTATTAAATCTTGGTTTACTGACTTGAAGTCTTAACCTAAGTGACACCATTTTGGGCCTGAGAATTTCTTGTTAACGTCAGCCCTGGTTACTCATTAAAATATATGGAGGAGTTTCTAAAACATGCCAACACCCTGATTCCACCCTAGACCAAGGAGATCAGAATTTCCAGAGGTGGGGCTAGAACACTAGTGAGTTTAGAAGTTGCTCTGGTGGTTCTAATGTGCAGCCCAAGTTGAAAAATCACTGGCATAGATGGTCCTGTTTAATTCTCCCGTCAATGAGTTAAGTATGATCATAACCGATGAAAAAAAGCCGAGGCACAAAGGGACCAAGCATCTTGACCAGGTTCACGTTACTCTTTTTTTTTTTTTTTTAAGATTTTATTTATTTGACAGACAGAGATCACAAGTAGGCAGAGAGGCAGGCAGAGAGAGAGGAGGAAGCAGGCTCTCTGCTAGGCAGAGAGCCTGATGCGGGGCTCCATCCCAGGACCCTGAGATCACGACCCAAGCCGAAGGCAGAGGCTTTAACCCACTGAGCCCAGGTGCCCCACAGTTCACATTACTCTTAATCAGTGAAGCAGGATTAGGAACCTAATGAGGCTGGCTCTACAAACCACAGCTTTCTTCACGGGGCTCTCCCGACTCCCAGGCAATAAGGAAATCCCGAGCTAAAACCCCTGGCAAAGAGGGTCTATGTAGATGTCCCCAGCATTCTACAGTGACTTTGATCATCATAAAAGAAAAGGAGCAAAAGCACAGCAAATCCTTTCTGTTTTAAAAGTGGTACCTCTCGCAGTACCTCTCTGAGCCTTAATTCCCCGTGATGGTATGCAGTCAAGTTTGCAGGAGTACCGGGCAGGTGGTCTATAGACTGCAGACTGTAGACCCACTTAAAGAACATAAAGGGTTATTTCCCATGCCTTAGTTTCTCATCTCCATCTTAGAGGGAGGAAAACCAGCTCAGACCTGGAAGAGCCAACACTTAACCCTTGACCTGACGGACCCAGACCCCATCTGTGAGGAGCAAACTCCCTAATGAGACATTGCAATCAGTCAAGAACCGTCTTGCAAAATGGGATTAGCGATGGAATCTGTGGTGATGGCCAGAGAAATCAGGCTCTCTGTAAAAAGCAATGTTTTACAAATGGATGTAATAGTGGCTGCTGGGGGCCGGGGGTGGGGCACGGGGTGGGGTGGGGTGGAGCTTACTCTTCCCTCCCACACCTCCCTTGTTCCCAGGCGATCTCTGTCTCATCCTGGCTTTGTTCCAGGGGCTAAAGTGAAGATGGAAACACAGGCTTGTTTCAGAGAGAACCTGGCACTTCCGGTTCTCAGACGATATTCGTGTGCCAGTCCCTCAGCCTTGTTCCCTCTTCATCCCTCCCCATACCTAGCACAAGCCCAGCACACAGTAAATGCTCACTAAATGTTTGTCCGGATGAATAAATGAGTCCTGTGGAGGAGGGTAGGGCATGGAGAAAGACACAGCGCCCTCCCTTCCTGCTGAGGCCAAGGGCCACCTACAGCACCACAGGGCAAGGGGCCTTGAACACCTTTGCCTTCGCCTTGATCCAGCTTGGTGCCCTGTTTCTCCCCTTGTGACCGCCTTTCCCACCGAGGGCCCTTTGGACCTGACCCTCAGGCTTTCTTCTGTGATTTGACCCTTTGTTCCTTCCACCACAATGAGCTGCCTCAGCTCCAGAACCCCCCAGGGTCCAGCCATCACCAAGTCAAGCCCAGGCTCTGGGCTTGCCTGGGGCCACAGAAGGTCTCACAGGACTGCTGACAGTGTGGGCAGGGGAGGCCAGGAGCCCATGAGAGGGGAGTGACTCCAGTGGGTAAGATGTACCGACCACCGCAGTTCCCAAGCATCTCCCTCATTTGTCCCTACCATTCAAGAACTAGCTATAAAAGATAATTCTTTAAAAAAAATTTTTTTTTCATTACACATTATACACATAATGTATTAGTAGCCCCAGGGGTACAGGTCTGTGAATCGCCAGGTTTACACTTCATAGCACTCACCATAGCACATACCTTCCCCAATGTCCATAACCCAACCACCCAACAATCCTTTTTATAGACGACCAGTAATCCACATGGGAACTCAGCCTCATCAACAATCTACTCATACACTGTGGCTGAACAAAAGCTTGGGCTATGGAGTTGGGCTATCTGGGGTTCAAATCCCAGCTCTACTGCTTACGATGTTTGACTTGATGTGCCTCAGTTTCCTCTCCATAAAATGGGACAATACTCCCTTTGTCATAAGAAGGTATGTTGGCACATATTTTATTGATTATTTCTGTTATTAAAAATTTAAAGCATGAGCAGACACTTCTCCAAAGACATACAAATGGCTAACAGACACATGAAAAAATGTTCATCATCATTAGCCACCAGGGAAATTCAAATCAAAACCACATTGAGATACTACCTTACACCAGTTAGAATGGCCAAAATTAACATGACAGTGAACAACAAGTGTTGGCGAGGATGTGGAGAAAAGGGAACCCTCTTCCACTGTTGGTGGAACGCAAGCTGGGGCTGTCACTTTGGAGAACAGTGTGGAGATTCCTCAAGAAATTAAAAATAGAGCTTCCCTATGACCCTGCAATTGCACTACTGGGTATTTACCCCAAAGATACAGATATACTGAAAAGAAGGGTCATCTGTACCCCAATGTTTATAGTGGCAATGGTCACAATCACCAAACTGTGGAAAGAGCCAAGACGCCCTTCAGACGAATGGATGAAGATATGGTCCATATATACTATGGAGTATTATGCCTCCATCAGAAAGGATGAATATCCAACTTCTGTATCAACATGGATGGGATTGAAGATTATGCTGAGTGAAATAAGTCAAGCAGAGAGAGCCAATTATCATATGGTTTCACTTACTTGTAGAACTTAAGGAATAACATGGAGGACATTAGGAGAAGGAAAGGAAAAGTGAGTTGGGAGAAATTGGAGAAGGAGATGAACCATGAGAGACTGTGGACTCTTGAGGGTTTTAGGGGGGAAGGGGATGGGAAGTGGGGTGAGCCTGGTGGTGGGTATCAAAGGGGGGCACATACTGCATGGAGCACTGTGTGTGGTGCATAAACAATGAATCGTGGAAGACTGAAAAAATAATGTTTGGTAAAATAAAAATAAAAATTTAGAGCAATACCCAGCTGAATGTTCCAAGGAAGGATGTATTGGTGAAAGAAAGAGAGAGAAGGGAACAAAATCAATTGAGCACCATCTTTGCACCCTCTCCCCCCTCAACCTGGCCCTCTTTCTTTCTTTTTTTTTTTTTAATTTTTTTTTTTTTTTAATTTGATCACAAGTAGGCAGAGAGGCAGGCAGAGAGAGAAGAGGAAGCAGGCTCCCCGCTGAGCAGAGAGCCCAATGCGGGGCTCCAACCCAGGACCCTGGGATCATGACCTGAGCTGAAGGCAGAGGCTTAACCCACTGAACCACCCAGGCGCCCCCCTGGCCCTCTTTCTTGTTCTACCAGTTGGATCCACATGAGGGTTCTCAAACATTCCTTGCTCTCTCTGGGCTAGCAACAATCCTACACTCTGTCTCCTCCCTCTCTCTCCCATCTTGCCTTGTTGTCTGTCAGGTTACCAGCTGTGCTCCCTGGACCTTCTGTACCACCCCAGACTCGGCTGGGTGCCCACTCACCCCAGTCCTGCACTCTTCCCCGTGTGGCTCCTTCTACACCATATAGCCCTCTTTCTCCTACTGTTCCCAAAGCCGTGCCCTCGTGTTAGGCATGGTGCCTAGTACAGACCTATGGTGCCATGGAAGGAATCAAGGAACAGATGAACTTAGCCTGGAGGTCAGGCCTGGCGAGTCCTTGCCTATATTCTTGATTGATCCCCAGCATGTTCTCATCCACATCTTAGCCCAGCCTTCTGAGAGGTGGAAACCAGGAAGAAAAGGGAAAAATCTAGAAGGAAAGATACAAATGCAGCTCTTCCCTTTTCCCTTTCTACCCCACCACCCCCTGCCTTTGCACTGGGCCTGTTTAATTCAAAACCACTTCACCTTAAAGAAAACTTACAAGAATAGCACAAAGAACTTGTTATCCCCTGAAGCATCTGCGAGCAGGTGGCTGAATGATGTCCAATCGCCTTAAGTACTTTTTTGTGTATTTCCTGCAAACAAAGGTCTTCTCCTGTGTAACCACACACAGCCACCAGACACAGGAAATTAACATCAATACACCCAACCCTCAAACCCTATTCCAGTTTTGACTTAAATTGTCCCTTTATGGCCAAAAGATCTAGTTTAGAATCACAGCATGTACTTAGATTTTATGACTAGGATGGTTCCTCAGTCTTTCCTTGACTTTTATGACTTTGAAACTTTCTGAAGATTACGTGTCAGGTAATTCTATGAAATGATTGAGCTTGTCTGATGCTTCCTCAGGATTAGATTCAGGTTACAGGTCTTCCTTGGGAATATCATAGACGTGACGCTATGTTCTTCTCATTGCATCCTATCAGGTGGCTTGCAATTTAAACTTAAATTTGTCCCATCACTGGTGTCTGCTAGAAGTTCCTGTTCCTCATTATCCATTTGGGGGGCAGAGACTTGGGAATGATATGAGCATCTCGTTCCTTATCAACCTTTCCAAATTTCTTTGTTGGTTTGTTTATTCATTCATTCATTGAAGTGGCACATGTATTGACTTGTGTCAGACAGCCCCGGCTCTCCAATTTATTGAATGGGCCACGACCCATGACGTTACTTTTACCACTCTGTGGGAACGGACATCCCTTGCCTGTTTGTACTTGGTCTTCCTCCTGATGTTAGATTTTAAAGTTTTTCTTTTCCCTGGTCTTGAGGGTTGAAATTTAGCATGACTATTTTGTTTTATGTGGTTTTTAATAGCACTTCATATTCTGTATGGGAATTGGCAAGGAGCAGACAAGCAAACGGAAAGCAGACCCAGCGAGACTGAAACCTAATAGGGCTTCAAGCTTTATACCGGGTTTCAGAATGTACCGGTTTTGTCCTAACGGCCCCGAAACTGGAATTCACTTGCCAAGGATGAACTGCTACTTTTGTCTGAGAAGCATGTATGTGAGTTCTTCATTTTATTGCAAATGTAAAGCAATAATCACAACAACAGTCATGTGGCCATTTATAGAACTTCTAGACCAGATGTTGTTCTTAAGCACTTTCATCTTCATGTGAATCCAAGAGGCAGGTACTATTATTATCCCCACTTTACAGGGGAGGCATCTGAGGCACTGGGAACTTTTAAATTTTTTTCAATTTTAAAAAATTTTTATTATGTTCAGTTAGCCACCATACAGTACATCATGAGTTTTTGATGAAGTGTTCCATGATTCATCAGTTGTGTGTAACACCCAGTGCTCACTACTGCACGTGAGGCCCTGGGAATTTAAAATGACTTGTCTAATGTCATTAGTTAGGTGGCGAAACCAGAATTCAGTCTCAGGTTAAGGAGTTGAGCTTGGGTTTCTGGGCTCTAGCAGCAGCCAACATCTAGAAGTCAATTATAGTTTCTCTGTGCTACAATTCCCTCCTGACACTCCCTAAGCTTTCAACAATGTCTTACTAACCTTTGTGGTTTGGCCTTAGGTGTGACGTGGAGTACCAAGTGACAGGGCTCCAAGTAGGGAGCAAAGTTGGGGAGAAATTGCCCGAGGAATGGACCCATAGTCTAGCCCTAGGTAGACGGTTGTAGTGGCAAGCAATAGCCTGGAGGTTTTGATGTATATGTAATCATTCCCTGAAGACTCCCCATAATTCTTGGGTGGTCACTATGGCAGAAGCCTGGTGTATCTGTAGTTCAGGAAGAATTAGCTCTTAATTAATAATCTTCAAAAACCACTTTCTATTTAAAAAGATGTAGAGCCCCCCTCTTTGAGGAGTCAGGCCCCGGGAGCCCATGTTGGTTCTGTTCAGAGTGTCTTGTCATTCCCAGCGCTAGCTGGATAAAGCTGTAGATCATTCTTCCTTCAAACCATGACTTGGGAGCTAGGATCCAGGATGTCTGCCAAATTTTTCCTTGGGATGGATTCTTCTTTAGCGTAACACCTGTCACAGTTGTTGACCAAGGAAGAAGGAAAGGTGTCTTCCATCCCAGTATCCAAAGAGATGGGTACAGAGATACGCAGGAAGTGTGTTATTGCCTCCAGCGTCCCCGCTACGGAGGCATTGTCAAAGAGGACCATGGATGGAACACGCGATAGGTACAAGTAGGATCCAAGTGAGACCATTGAAAGCCACACACAAAAAAGCAAAGGTAGAGACATCTGATCCGGGAAGTCGGTTTACCTAGCAACACAGCTGGTGTGAAGGAAGAGCTCTCCAAGCAACGTGGAACAGCGGGGTCTGTTCGAGCACATTCTGACTCATCAGATTTCTACGTGGAGACACAGATGTGTTTAATTTTATACATTGAGAACAATTTGCACACTGTGATCATGCACAAACCCAGCTGCCTGAACCACAGAAGCCTGGGAGATAGGAAGAGAGTGAGTGGGAGACCTGGCTGCCATCCCTAGGGCTCTGTCTGGCCTCCCCATTCCAGAGCCACAAGACAAGACTCAGCCCTGTGGCTTCCATCTGGGGCTGTGGCCCAGTCACCCACCGCTCACTACTCCCCCATTTTTTCTGCACTCTGGAAGGCTCTTCTGGGTAGCTGGGACTTTTTCAGAGTCTGGGTATAATTATCACAAAACATCCTCTGACTTCAGGAAAAAAAAAAAGGAAGGACGGACCTTGGACGATGTAGGAGGTGGTAGTTAACCACTCCTGTACCCAAAACTGCAATTAGAGAAAGTCTGAGGTCATCGTTCATCACGCCGATTTAGGTTTTGAAAGGAAACCAAATGATGAATATAATGATTATTTCTGTTTCTGCTTCCCCCTCTTTTTCTCCTAAGAAAATTGGCAATAGCACTAAAGTCAAATTAAACATCTGTTTGAAAAATAAGCCGGAGTGCCGATGACAGCTGCCTTGGACTTACAAAAGCACCACAGCTGTCAAACTCTGAATTAACAAGATTTTCATTTATGAATAGCAGAGAAGTAAGATAGAAGGGAGCTTTTGCTCCTATTTTCCTGGCTGCCAGGGCCTGTGTGATGCGAAATCTTTGGGAAATGCCCAGGGAAAAACGGAACTGCCATCGGCCTGTACTAATCAATCATGGAAGGAGCGGGGAATGTTCTTTCTTTTTACGCCATCTCATTTCTCCGTCAGCTTTAGGTTGAGTGTTGTCTCTGGCAAGCAGGCTTCCAGGGAGGCTCATGGTTCAGGGGCAAGTCTCTGCTTCGTAGCTGAAAATGAATGGTGGTGGAGATGTGGGTCTCTTCGGAGGAAGAGGCACCGAGGACCCTGGCTTGCCATCCGTATCATCCACTTCTCCGGAGGGTTTCAGCCCCCGTCCCTTCCAGCTGCAGTAACGAATGCCCGGGTCTGTATGACTTGGTTATAGGACTGCTCCATACAGGGTGCGAACGATCTCATCAAGCCATTTTGCTGATGGGGTAGAAGATGCTAACCTGTTTCATACTTCATGACCCTGAAAGCCAAAGTAGATATGGAACCGATTCTTTGTCCTTTTCTACCCTTGTCCCCGAGTCATCTTTGTCCTTCTCAGGGATGGGGTATGGCTCAGGAGTGGAGCGACACATCTCTCGCGTCTACCACCCAGTTTAAAAAAACAGACTAAGTATAAGTAGGTGTGATACCAAGGGGTACTTTTTCACCGTTGCCCAAACGTTTCTAGTTTGATGCTTTGATTATTCCGTGTTAAAAATGCCGATGGGGATAAACAAATTGTGGTATAGACAGATAATGGAACATCACTCAGATATATAAAGGAAGGAGTACCGATACTTGGCTACGATTTGGCTCAAGCTCAGAAACACTAAGCTCCGGGGGGAAAAAATCCAGATGCAGGAGGCCGCCTATTGTGTGATTCCATTTATCTGATCGACAGGTGAATCCATAGACAAATGCAGATTGGGGGTTGCCAGGGGCCATAGGCAGGAGAATGGGGAGAGACTGCTTAACGGGGAGGGGTTTTATGCCAGAGCAATGGCAATGTTTTGGAACTAGACAGAGGGCGTGGCGGTACAACAGGGTGAATGTACGAGATGCCACGAAACTGATGCCTTCAAAATGGTTAATTTCACGTTACCTGAACTGAATCTTAGCCTTTTAAAAAAATGTCCACGGGTCAAAATCTTATGCGTTGATCCCACCCTGGCTGGGGCAAAGAAGGTATCAGCAGCTCTTGCTCCATCAGTAGGGGAGGACTAAAAGCTGTCTTGCTGTGGGAGACGTGGGGCCCTGATGCGCCATGGGGACGAGCTGTGTACGCCCCCGGCCCCTCGCAACATTGGCACCATCCATAGAGCAGGGCTTCAGGGTTCCATCTGAATGTCAGTCTACTGCTGTGCCTGGAGCTTGTCTGCAGCCTACACTTCCTGTTTAATGCTTGCCAGTTCCCCCCCAGGCGGCTGGATCCTCAGCAGCTGGCACTCCAGCTGCTGAATCTGACTGCTGCCATTGGACCGCTCTCCTGGAACCGCACCACTGCTGGCCTCCCAGGAACTCCTGGCATCTGGATTCTATCCGATAGATGGTAGGTCTTTAGGCATCGAAGTCTTCCTAAGCCGAGCACAGGTTGCCCTTTTAGCCATTGCCTCTAACTTTCCGAGTGCTGTTCCAGGATCAGCCACTTCAAAAGGCTCGGGGGTTCCCAGCTCTGCTCTGGCCACTCCTGGCTTCCTCCCCTGTGGGGTCCTGCTGATGCCCCAGCCAGCCCGTGGGAGAGCCCCCCCTGACTTATAACAAAGATGTGGTAGTTCTTCTCAATACCTCACACCAGAAAAATTGTGGGGGAAGCTGCACCCCAGGTCCTCCTAACGCTGCCAGCTTCCTCTAAACCATACACAGTCATCTCATGTGGGCTTCCTCTGTTATTTCCTTCTAAGATAAAAAGGTTTGGTGAGCTCTATGAAGTTACACAGTATTATGAGTGTTCCCTAATTCCTCCTTAATACCCAGCCTCTCTTCCCACGAATAAGCCTTTCCCTTGCCAGGTGCAGAGTTTGTTTCCATTTGCCAAATGACAATTAGTTTCCTCCCTCAGGAAACAACATTCAGCCCCCCTCCACAACCCCTGCCTCCAACCCCCCAACAGAGAGTCCCCTACCTCCAGGTTTACAGAAGGGGCTCTGAACTCACAGATCTCACAGACCAACTGAGGCGAGAGGCAGAAGGTAGGTGGGGGTTGGTTGAGCTCAGTCAGGGTAGTTCAGTGGTGTTTCGTTAACAAGAAGGGTTCTGGAATCAGGTGGAAGTGGGCTTAAGTCCCCGCTGCTTTATTACCCTGAATATGAACTCTCTAAACCTTGATTTTTCTCGGCAACAAAATCAGAAAACCCTACAGAGAAAAGAGAGAAGACCCCAGAGGCTTTTGCAGGAATTAAGTGAGAGAAGGCACACAGTGTACGTAGCCCGGTGCTTGGTGAGGAATATGAGCTACTCGTGCCATGAGGCACACTACTGATGCATCGGGCACCTCTGAACACCCGCCTCCTCTCAACCTCCCACCCCAGCTCTGATCCCAGTCACGGGGTAGCCCTGACCAGCTCTGCCCTACCACATCTGCAGGATGCACACTTCGTCCGCCTGGGGCGCTCTTGCTTCCTGTCCCTGAGCTTTGCGGATGCTACAGCCCAAGTGCAGAGTGTGTCAGTCCTCACATGCGCTGCAACCCAGAAGACCCGAGTTCATGTTTGTGGGGCCAATCTTGATCAATGGAGGATGGAAGCCAAAGGATAATGGCCTCGCCCTCTATCCCTGGGCACACTGTTCTGAGACATGTGTCATAAGGGCTCTCAAAAGTTTCCAGGGGGATCAAGCACCAGTTGCCTACAGTGATGGGCAAGTTAATAACACTTTACTCAATCCTGCCCTCCCTACCACCCCCTTCCCCTGCTCCTTGGGATTACCTCCCAAATAAACTACCTGAATACGAGCCTTTGACTCTGCGGAAAAAACAAAAAACAAAAACCAAAAAACAGCTTTTTTCGGAGAACCTGGAAAAGGATTTAGCACTGGGCTACGCATTAGAGCATTTTCTAGAACATGCCAGAGAAAAAATATTTTACAGTGGCAACGTCTCAATTCTGTTGCTATAGCATGAAAGCAGCCCTAAACAATACATAAATGAATGAATGTGGCTGTATTCCAATAAATCTTTATTCACGAAAACAGGCAGTGGGCTGGATTTGCCAACCCTGGCACCAGGGCCACAAAGAGGAGTAAAACTGATTCTCCTCTTGAGACTCAGTCTCAGCTTCTAGACATGAGGCTGTCCAGGTGACTAAAAAAAATCACAAAGGGTCTTGGACACCACCACGCTAATTGTATTTTTTGGCAATGGGCGACACTGAGTAAGTTCTTAGATCTTGTAGCAGCTGCAGCTGGGAACAGGTGATGAAATTGGGCAAGATATGTGTTGCTTCTTTTAAACATTCATGTACAACCCAGTCCTGCCCACGGGGCTACCTCCTCTGTACCCTTGGGAGTGATACTTGTATTACCAAACTTCCCACCTGGGACTGTATCCACAGGGCAAAGCTTCCTTATCTGATACCCCCAAGGCCAGGTGCATTTCAGAATTCAGAATATTTTTGGATTTCGGAAAGATAATGCAATGCAAATTCCATATATTTTGTAATATTTTCTATCAGGGTCTGGGGCAGTCTCCACACATGAATATTTACACTAAAGACCATGAACAACTTCAAGTCAGTTCAGAGCAGGTCGGGGTCCTCAACGAGTTAAAAAAAAAAAAATCATTTGGATGTTAGAGCCTCTTGGATTTCCAAATTGCAGATGAAAGACCATGCACCTGATCTGTTTTGCGTGTGACATCCTCAGTCAGCCTCTGAGTCCTCAGTGCCTACACCCAGGAGGTGCTCGCTAAATGTTACCAAGAGAATGAGCAGATGGGCCTGGCTGGAGCACAGGGTTCACGGAGGGATTTAGGGCAAGAAGATGCTGATCAGGGACTCTGGTAAAGGACATGGGGAGACTTAAATGTTCTGATTAAAATTCTAGACTTTATCTTGAAGGTGACGGAGAGCCCTGTTCAGCTTTGAGAGGTGAGGGGTGTGCCTCAGCGATGCATGGGGACAGGAAGTCTTACTCCAGTGGCAGGAGCAGAGGGCAAGGAACCAGAGTGAGCAAAGAAGTGGTTCTTGTAATACTGGGGCAAGAAGTGTCTGCGGATGAGGCCACAAATAGGAAGCAAGTGTGAGCCAGAAGAGACAGATCTGACAACTAACAGTGTAGGGGGAGAGAGTGAAATCAGAGTTGAACTTGACCCAGGAGCACGGATCTGCGATGGTAGAATGCAGATTTCATTGGAATCTGGACATCTGATCGGATCTGGGGCCCTGATCTTCTGTTTAAATCCCAGCTCAGTCATGTACCCTGTGATCTTGGGCAAGTCACTAACTCTTTCCTGTGCACCTCAGTGTCCTCTGTAGTATCTGCTTCAGAGGGTGGCTATGAGGATTACCTAAGTATTTGTAATGCCCCTAGAACAGGGCTAGGCTCTTGGTACTCCCTGGACCCTGTACCAGCCCCTGTTTCATAAGATGGAATTTCCCAAATGGTTCACCAAGTGACTATCTTCTCAGGAGCTGGAGGACCCACATCTCAGACCCTCCCGGAAACTTACGAATGGGTGTGAGAAACCCAGTAATACATGTAGGTAATAAAGGTAATAAATATAAGAAAAGAGAGGATTACTTCAGGGGACAAAACGTTCGTCAGATTTAGGGAGATGAGATTTCCCCCGGTGGGGTCTGTACACAGCCATTCTATCCACAGGGGCCCTTTCTGTCCCCCGGTTGCTACTTTGCCATCCTGTTTACAGCATTCTGGCAGCCATGCAGCATGCTGGGGCGACGTTAAGTGCTGGGTCATTCATTTGTAGGGAGAAGGCTATAAGGAGGTCTGCCTGGAAAGCCTGTAATTTAGAAATGTTCAAATCTTTGCATCCAAATGGAAAATGGAAATGGTGTCAGGTTTGTGCCAAAAGAGAAGTCGTAATTGCTATGTGCTTCTCCGCCTGCCCTCCTGGGCAAAGGAACACAACTAACCAAGCAGGCTTCAGAGCTGTCACCCGCAGACATTCAGCAGACCTTGCACCTTATTCAACCGGGAATAGTATCCAAACACCGCAACACAAATGCTCCTTTTTGCAAGGGAGGGTGCTGTAAGAATGCCGGCATCTCCCCTTTCATCTGCCCTGAGCCTGGCTGCCAGATTTAAGTGTCCTTCCTAACTTTTTAATGAACTTTCCTCCCAGCATGTCAGTCCACTGTTTAATAACCACTAATGGTTCCCTGGTTCCTCTTGAATCAAATTCAATCTCTTCATCTTGACACTAGAAGACCTCCAGGGCTTAGCAACAGATTTTGGCCCCCAAAGACCTTCTCATCTCACAGTCTGTCTCCCTGGGGCTGCCATGCTTCTTCTCACCTCAGTTCCCCTAGATCCACCCCTGTCACCTGGAATAACCTCGTCCTTCTGTGCATTTATCCAAACACTACGACAGCCTTCAAGATACACTAACTTTCCGAGAAGCTCTGGTGCTCCCATTTTTCCATTCCTCACTCATCTGATTTCTGACTAACCACGTTTAATTTGTCCCCAGTGACTGCTTTTCTTGGGCTTACTAACCTTTGCATGCATATTTTTATTTATACCATAACCAGATCGAAAATACCTTGGAAGTCAGGATCATTGTTTATCTTGTATCTTTCCTGAGCTCTGGGCGCAGGGCAGGTACACAGGGAACACTGGTTGGCCAGTTCCCCAAATACTGCCTTCTATGTGAAAAGAAGGAAACTTTCTCACCTAGATCAAGAGTTCCTTCTTGGGGCACTTGGGGGGCTCAGTCAAGTAAGTGTCCAATTCTTGATTTCAGTTCAGGTCATGATCTCAGGGTTCCTGTGTCCCGTATCCATTCTGGAATCTCTGTCTCCCTCTCCCCCATCCCACTCTCTCTCCCCCTTCTCTTAAAAAAAAAAAAAAAAAAGAGAGTCCTTCTTAACTCAGTTGAAGTATCAATTTGAAACCTGTACTTCCTGTTATACTTAAAAAGTAAAATACCATAGAATCCCCATTAAAATAAAGAATGAGCAGGAACACCACTATTTAATGGTCTACTAGAGGTGACAGATAATAAACTAAAACATAAAAAGGAAACACAAGGTATACTTATTCATAATTTCCCAAAAGAATAAATGAACAAGCCATTAGCACTATCAAGTGAGTGCAACAGTGTCCAAATTCAAACTCAGAAAATAAGAATCAATGGCTTTCCTAAACACAAGCAATCAATAATTAGAATGTATAACAGGAACAAAAAAGGAGCCCATTCCCTAAAGCACTAAAACTATAAAATACCCTAAGAGGGAAAAGCCAGACAAGAATGTGCAATCTCAATGAAGAAAAATCACAGTACTTTACTGAAGGAATAAAAGACCTGAATAAATAGGGGATATTCCATATTTCTGACTGGGGAAAAATATTGTAGGGATGCTGACATCTCCCACACTGAACTATTAATTCGATGCAACCCCATTCAAAATTCCAATAGAAGTTTTATTAAACTACAACAAACTTATTCTACGATTTGTCTGGAACTATGAATCTGCCTGAATGGTCATGAACATTTTGAACCAGAAGATTAATGGGCGATGACTTGCTATCAAAATACAAAATAAAATTGTGCTATAAAATGGTGTGGGTTTTGTGCAGGAATAGATAAAAAGACCTGCAGAACAGATGAAGTAGCATTTCAAGCAACTGGGGAAAGGACAAACATTCAATAAACGGATGTGGGATAACAAACTAGCCATTTTGAGAAACAGAAGTAGATTTTCATTTCCCATCTGTGCTGGATATCTTTGTTATTTTGTTTTGTTTTTGTTTTTCCCCCTGGATACCTTCTCAAAAAACAAAACAAAACAAAAACAAACAGGAAAAAAACCAACAAAAGAAAGGAAGAACACAGGACTTTGGAGTTAAATGGACATGTGACTCAAGAAATTCGCCTAATTTTCCTGGGATCTCCTCTGTAAAATAGAAGTAGTTAGGATGATTAAATCTGTTAAAACCTGCTAGATGCTGGGGCGCCTGGGTGGCTCAGTGGGTTAAGCCTCTGCCTTCGGCTCAGGTCATGATCTCAGGGTCCTGGGATCGAGCCCCGAATCAGGTTCTCTGCTCAGCAGGGAGCCTACTTCCCACCCCCCTCTCTCTGCCTGCCTTTCTGCCTACTGTGATCTCTGTCTGTCAAATAAGTAAATAAAATCTTAAAAAAAAAAACCCCATAACCTGCTAGATGTGCCTGCTGAGTTCCTGGTATGGAGAAAGTACTGGTTGACCTTTTCTCTCTTCCATTTGGCCCGTGGAACCTCGAGGGCCAAGAATACATGTGGGTTGTCTATATATCCTGCCTGTTTGTGCACAAAGAAGCTCAGTTACATTTGCTGAAAGAATGAGCGACTGAACAAGCCACACTTGTCCATTGTTAATGGATAAACATATGTTCACATATGTTCATTGTTAACGGGTAAACAAGAGATGCCTTTCTGGCTTCTGCCGGGAAGATCAAACACTTCTGGTTTGTGAGAACAATAAGTCAAAAGAAAACCAGAGCTCTGGGCCAGCAGGATCAGAATTTTCAGAGCAGGAAGACTCACCACATAAATCTAACATTTTCCAACTTTCTTCTTCAGAGCCCCAGGCTCTGCGGAGTGAGTTTGCCGAGTGACCGGGCAGCCCAGGGCCAAAGTGTGGGTACCAGAAAGCCACGCCGGGAACCTGGTCTCCAGGCTGAGACACATTGTCCATACACCAATGGACAAAAGGCAGGCCACGTGTGACCACAACAATAGAACTCTGACCCCCAAATTTGGCAGCAATCAGCCTGGAAACCACACACCCCTGAAGCGTCAGCCCAGAACATTTAGGACTTGTGAATGACCACCAGCTCCTTTAATTTTTTGCCTCCACTGTCTCCTCTATTTCCAACTCAGGACCAACAAGGGGAAGCCAAACATGCTCTCCAAACCAATCACATAAGATGCTCCACTTTTAGTTATCCTGCTTCCAGCCTCCCCAAGCTAATACCCTACCCTCCAATCAGAACATACCTGCAGTCTGCCCTTTTCTCCCCTAGAAAGCTTTCCCATTCCTCTCTGGTCTTGGAGTCCTTGCCAAATGCGAGTGGTAGCTATACTCCCTAGTTATACAGTCAGCACTCGATAAATAGCCCCCGTGTGTTCTCATTTAGGGGGCCTTTATTTCCAGGGGCCTTCTCCTTTATTTTAACTAAATACTTGATACGTGTTATGTACTGGGTGTATACATAAGATTTCATTTTTGGAAGTTTTACTGCTAATTCTTTTTTTAAAAAAAATTCACTGATACAGACTGATAACAAGAGACAATCTTCTCAAGGAATCTGAGTAAGCCCGTTCAGCTTGCATCGAACCAAGAAACAAAGGATATATGGACAGATGGCAGCACAGGGAGGCTAGACAAAGACAAGGCTGGGCCTGGACAACAGACAGAGGCTTCCAGAGACCTCTATGGGCATTTTTTTTTCTTTTTCCCATAAGCCAGGCACAGCTGCGTCCAGAAGCTGCAGGGACTAGACTGCCTTGTTGGAATGCCTACTTACCAGCCCCTCCCCAGAGCTGGGCTGGACTTAGTCACAGTTCTAAAATTGTAGAAATGTCCACCTGCCAGAGGGGCAAATATATAAAATAAGGCCTCAGGCGACTTAAATAAGAGAAGGATGGTTGGGAAAGTCCCAGCCCCTTATCTTCATGGGAAAATGGCTTCTTAGATGCTGAGATTGGAGCCTTGTCCATCTGCCTGTGACGATTTGCCTGTCTACAATCTTAAAATTCCCAATATCCCTCTATATGGTCTTTAAATCTATTTAAAATAGGTTATGGCTGCATTTCCCAAACTGGTGAATGTTAATATATGTCTCAGGAAAAAAAGGGAGTCCAATAAATTTGGGAAATTCTGGTGAAACCAATTTAAACACATTTCATTTGAGTAGGACTTCGTTAAACCTTGCATCTGCTAATGATAGTTGTGAATCTGCAAGAAGGGGATGGAGTTTACAGCATTTTCCAAACGTATTTAACTGCAGAAATTGGTTTCCTGCCCACCTATTTACATCTCCCTGAACATCACCCTATGGCATACCATTTTGGAAGCACAGGTCTGAGATAATGCTACCTTACATAGGAAAACTACGAGCGGGTTAACACCTCTTTTAAAAAAATTGTTTTTTATTAGAGAGATAGAGAATGTGTGCACACAAGTGGGTGGAGGGGCAGATGGAGAGTGAGAAGCAGAGAATTTCAAGCAGTCTCCGAGCTGAGAGCAAAAGCCCAATGTGGGGCTCGATCTCAGGACCCCAGGATCATGACGTGAGCCCAAACCAGGAGTTGGACACTTAACCAACTGAACCACCCAGGTGCCCCAAGTTAATACCTCTTATCATGTATTGTAACTCAACAAAGGGAGGGTTAGGAGACCAGGTAGGAAGTGGCACACGAGGGCAGTTTTGAGGACATGAGGAAGAAAATCAGACCATAAAGTAAGGCCAGAGACTAAGGAGGTTACATTTGGGTCCCCGGTCAGCCTAGCGCAATTTAAGGATAGTGGTGTTAAATTCCAGATGAAGGAAGTCAGAGAGCATCCTTACCTGATTTGTAACTTTTCTTAGCCAGCCCTAGTATTAATATCTCTAGAAGCTGGAGCATGGCCAAGAGAATCACTGAATTTGAGAATCACTGAAATCTCTAAAAATAGAGATTTGGGCAAATGGTTCTTTTTACAGCATTGCATTAATGATGGCCTTTGACCCTATTTCAGAGTTAAAATAACTCTGGGGAGAGCGATGATGCCACTCACCTGATGCCCCAACAAAGCCACTTTTCCTTCTGCAACCCCACCATGAAGTCTGTGACAGACCACAGGGAGGGAGAATGAAGTGTTCCACGGACCCCTGGTTCACTTACTTGAGAATCACACAGCCTGTACCCGCTGGGGGCGCTATCCAGAACACCTGAATCCGTGTCCTCCGCCGTGGGGTGCTTTCCGTGACCGCAACGGGGCAGTTACTCATAAACTGTGTTTCTTCTTCATCTATGATCTGTGGAAAGTAAACACATTAAAATGCAACATCACTCTGGGAAGGCTCTTAAGTTTCTGAGTTGACACTTCCTCAATTTTATTTTTAAACCTGTTGTTTTGTGTTAGCAGCCCTATATCCCCTGACACCAGAATAGTGCCTGGCATAGAGCTCCAGTCAAAGCTTGTTGAATTAACATGAGGGCAATGATTTGGCACCTGTGCTCTGCTCTCTGGGACCAGGATCTGGTGTCAGCACTTTGAGGAGCAGGTCACTAGGTGATGGTCTTGCTTATTTCACTATCATAATGGCGTCCAGTTTCAGGGGAGGAGGAAGAGGAGGAAGAGGAGGAAGAGGAGGGGGAGGGGATAATCCAAAGCCAACACTCTCTAAATAGCTAAAATTTGCAATTCAGCTACAGTTTTATAACTTGAAATCGAAATGCTAAAAGAAAACACCCCTTTGGAGGAAGTCCACCAAAGTACATAAACTCTATCCCAGCTTTCCGGCACTATTTCCTTGGCAATCTCTATCTCCCGCGTTTGTGCACTGTGTCAGAGTTCTCCCAAGTTAACCATCAAGCTTTCCGCGGACACTGTGAAAAATCTGGTAGCCATTCCCATTCCCCAAGACTGGTTCAGCATTTCCCCTGAAATGCTGCCAGAACTTGCCTATCTCTCTAGTATTATTACAGACTATTAGACCTGGAAGGATCTCTCGGGGGGAATCATCTAAATCCACGTGCCAACTTCAATTGATTGGTATATGCTGTGTCGTGAGTAGTGCTAATAACAATAACAGATAACATTTATTGTTTAGTAAGTGCTAGGCACTAAGCTAAGTGCTTTATCTGACTTACTCATTTAATCTTCAAATACAATTTAATAAGATGATAATATTCATATTGTATTTATTTTACTTTAAAAATTCATATTTCTTTTAGGATAGCAGGTAAAAAAAAAAACAATGAAGTCACTCAAACTCCTTAGTTCATCATATATTTATATCCCTGAATGAAGCAAAAGCAATCTTCTTTATATAGTTTTTATCTCAATATTCTTTATCCTACTCCCACTATCTATGCCCTTCTGAGTGTGTGTATACACATACACATACAAATGTTTATATAATTCATAATGTATATATAAAATATGTGTAATGTATATATAAAATATGTGTATGTATTATATATTATGTGTGTGTATATCTATACACATATACATATATATGTAACTTGAAGTTACATAGAATTGTTTTGTATTTTATTTTTTTTAAGATTTTATTTTTATTTATTTGACAGACAGAGATCACAAGTAGGCAGAGAAGCAGGTAGAGAGAGAGGAGGAAGCAGGCTCCCTGCTAAGCAGAGAGCCTGATGTGGGGCTCAAACCCATGACCCTGGGATCATGACCTGAGCTGAAGGTAGAGGCTTTAACCCACTGAGCCACCCAGGTGCCCCTGTTTTGTATTTTAATGTTTCTTTCACTTAATCTTACGTTTTTAAGATACAGGTTTCCCCCACTATCTGAAAAGTAGAGCATATCTATGAAATCTTTTGTAAGCTGGAATGGTATAAACTGAAGAAGCAATTACCATTAATTTATATGGAAAAATTTTTTAAGTGTTCCCAGACCCCAAAAATAACCTCTCTCCGGGTTTTCTGATACCTTAGGACACATCTTGCTAACAGATGCACAAAATAAATTAAGATAAAACATAGTTGCTCCCAGACACAGTTCAAAGCCATACAGGGCTTGAGGCTGAGATGCTGAGTGTAGTTTCTGGGGAAGGAGTTTGGCCGTATCTCTCTTGCTGTTTTGCACTGCCTCTAAACGGCTCACTGTAAAACAAAAGCTGAGTGCTATTTGCATTTTTTACCCTTTTCATAAAAGTGAAAATCCTCTTTGGATTTCTTTCAGGTGGTGAAAACGGGTACTAGTGTAGGTCTTCCATACAAGCAAAGTGGCATAATATGAACTTTCAAGAAGTGGGGATACCTGTATGTCAAAGTTACTATCTGTGAATGTAATTCATTGCTTCTGACTGTGGCCTACCGTTCTACTGCACCAGTCCATTCCCCCAGTGACGTGCAGTCAGCTGACTTCCAGATCTTTACCTCCACAAACATTGCTGCAATGAAGCTCTTCATGCTGCTCTACTTGCGAACCCACATGAGAGCTTCTCAGTAATATAAACCATGTAGTGGGAGTTTCCCCCAGAGGTTCATCTTACTTTTGGAATTCTTCACTGAACAGAAATAACTTTCATCTAGTCAGATTCACCAATTTCTCTCCTATGGCTTGTACTTTTGTGGTCTTGCCTAAAAAACAGACCGCAAAGATATTTTCCAGTTTTTGGTTTTATTCTTTTTTTTTTTTTTAAACCATTAGCTTTGTAATTTTACCTTCCACATATAGGTCTTCAATCTATTTAGAGTTTATTTTTTAATACAGTGGAGTAGGGTTCCAATTCCATTTTCTCCGCACTCTGAGCTGCTTTAAAAAAATAACTAAAAACGGGGCACCTGGGTGGCTCAGTGGGTTAAGCCGCTGCCTTCGACTCAGGTCGTGATCTCGGGGTCCTGGGATGGAGTCCCGCGTCGGGCTCTTTGCTCAGCAGGGAGTCTGCTTCTCTCTCTCTCTCTCTCTCTCTCTCTCTGCCTGCCTCTCTGTCTACTTGTGATCTCTCTGTCAAATAAATAAATAAATAAATCTTTAAAAAAAAATAACTAAACTTAATTTTTTAAGAGCAGTTTAGTTTTACACCAAAATTGAGCAGAGAATGCGGAGTTTCTATAGATTCCCTGTCCCCACACATGAACAACTTTCCCTATTATCAACGTCCAGCACCTGACTGGTACATTTATTACAACTGATGAACCCACACTGACCCATCACCAGCACCCAAAGTCCAGAGTATACATGAGGGTTCACTCCTGGTGCTGTTTATTCTGTGGGGTTTGACAAATGATTAATAACGTGCATTCACCACTGAGATTTTATGGTATTATACTGAATAGTTTCACTGCTTTAAGGGGCACCTGGGTGGCTCAGTAGGTTAAAGCCTCTGCCTTTGGCTCAGGTCGTGATCTCAGAGTCCTGGGATTGAGCCCCGCATCAGGCTCTCTGCTCAGCAGGGAGCCTGCTTCCTCCTCTCTCTCTCTCTGCCTGCCTCTCTGCCAATTTGTAATCTCTGTTTGTCACATAAATAAAACCTTTAAAAAAAAAATCCTTGGTGCTCTGCCTGTTCATCCTTTCCTCCCTCCAACCCCTGACAACCAGTAACCTTTTATTATAATTGCTTTTTAATTCCAGGAGGTTTTTTATTGATTCTTTCAGATTTTCCTATGTAGACAATTACGTCATCTGAGAAAAGAGTTTTATTTCTTCCTTCCCAATCTGTATACCTTTGATTTCCTTTTCTTGTCTTATTGCATTATCTAGAATTTCCAGTATAAAGGTGAAAAGTAGTGGTGAGAGAGGGTATCCTTGCCTTGTTCTTGATCTTATGGAGAAAGCTTCAAGTTTCTTTCCAGGAAGTATGCTATTAGGGACAGGTTTTCTTTGTAGATGCTCTTTATTAAGTTGAGATGTTCCTCTCTATTCTTAGTTTGTTGAGGGTTTTTATCATGAGTGGGTGTTGGGTTTTGCCAAATGCTTTTTCCACATCTACTGATAATGATCACATTTTTCTTCTTTAGTCTGTTGAAATGATGGATTATGTTAATTGATACTCAAATTTTGAACCAGCCTTGCATTACCTGGGATAAATTCCACTTGGTTAGGGTATCTATTCTTTCTGGACATTGTTGGATTTGATTTGCTGACCTTTTGTTGAGGAAATTAGGTTCTATATTCATGAGAAATAGGAGTCGGCAGTTTTCCTTTTTTGCAGTCTTTGGTTTTGGTGTTAGAGTGCCACAGGCATAATAGACTGAGTTAGAAAGTAGAGTGTTGGTATAATTTCTTCATTAAATGTTTGGTAGAATTCATCAGTGAACCCATCTGGGTCTGGTACTTTCTGTTTTGGGAGACTACTAATCATTGATTCAATTCTTTAATAGATATAGGCCTATTCAGAGTCAGCTCGGCTGGGTGCTTATCAATTTTTTTGATCTTTTCGGAGAGCCAATCTTTTGGTTTTGTTGGTTCATTGATTTCTTCTCTCATTTTCATTACTTCTTTTTCTCTGTTCACTTTGGATGTAATTTTCTTTTCTTTTTCTAGGGAGGAAGCTGAGATCATTGCTTTTATATCTTTTTCTTTTCTAATATATACATTCAATGCTATAAATTTCCCTTAAGCATTGCTTTTGCTGCATTCCACAAATTTTAAAGTTATATTTTCATTTAGTTTAAAATATTTTTAAAGTTCTTTTGAAATTTCTTCCTTGACACATGTGTTGGTTAGAAATGTGTTGTTAATGGGGATTTTCCAGTTATCTTTCTGTTATTTCCAGTTTAATTTCATTGTGGTCTGAGAGCAGACATTATATGATTTCTGTTCTTTTAAATTTGTTAAGGTGTGTTGTATGGCCCAGAATGTGGTATATCTTGGTGAATGTTTCATGTGAGCTTAAGAAGAATATGTAATCTGCTATTATTAGATGAAGTAGTCTGTAGATGTCAATTATAACCACTTTATAGATAGTACTGTTGAGTCCAACTATGTCCTTACTGATTTTCTGACTGGTGGGTCTGTCCATATGTAATAGAGAGGTGTTGAAGTCTCCAACCATGACAGTGGATTCATTTATTTCTTCTTGTAGTTCTATCAGTTTCTACCTCACATATTTTTGATGCTCTGTTGTTAGGTACTTAAAATTAAGGATTATTATGTCTTCTTAGAATACTAACCCCTTTATCATTATGTAATGCTCCTCTTGTTCTTGATAACTGTCTTTGCTCTGAAGTCTGCTTTGTCTGATATTAATATAGCTATACGTGCTTTCTTACGATTTGTGTTTGCATTGTATATCTTTCATTCTGCGTTTAATTACATGTGCCTTTATATTTTTTTAAAAGATTTTATTTATTTGACGGACAGAGACCACAAGTAGGCAGAGAGGCAGGCGGGGGTTGGGAGGGTGGGAAGCAGGCTCCCCACTGAGCAGAGAGCCTGATGCAGGGCTTAATTCCAGAACTCTGGGATTATGATTTGAGCTGAAGGCAGAGGCTTTAACCCACTGAGCCACCCAGACCTCCTCATGTGCCTTTATATATAAAGTGGGTTTCTTGTAGTCAACATATCAGGATCTTGTTTTTGATTCACTCTGATAATCTTTTAGTTGGCAGATTTAGACTATTAACATTTAAGGTGATTACTGATATAGCTGGATTAATATGCCATACTTATTTTCCATTTGTTTACCTTTTTATTTTCATTTTTGTCTTTGACCATTTTTATATGACTCTATTTTCTCTCTTTTCTTTGCAAATCAATTATATTTCCTTTTTTATTTGCTTTTTTGTGTTTATCCTAGAGTGCACAGTATATGTTTACAACTAGCTCAAGCCTATTTTCAAATAACATTATACTGCTTTACAGATAGTTCAGTCACCTTATGATACCCAAATATTCTTAGTTCCTTCCTCCATTCCTTTGCATTATTGTTGTCATTCATTTTACTTATTCTTAAGTACATATGCAGGCATAAACATATATAATTGAATGAATTGTTGCTGTTATTATTTAGAAGAACTATTATTATCTGTTAGATCAATTAATAAGAAAAATAAAATTTTTTATTATTCCTTCACTTATTCCTACTTTGATGTTCTTCTTTTCTTTATGGGGATCCAAGTTTCTGACTTATATTATTTTTCTTCTCTATAAAGAACTTTAAAAACATTTCTTGCAAGACAGATCTACTGACAACAAATTCCCTCAGTTTTGATTTGTCTGAGAAAGTATTTCTCCTTCACATTTGAAGAATAACTTTACAGGGTACAGAATTCTCAGTGTTTTGTTTCTTTCAACACATTAAATATTTCACTCTACTTTCTTCTTATTTGTATGGTTTCTGAGGATAAGTTGGATATAATTCTTATCTTTATTCCTATATAGGTAAGAATTTTCCCTCCAGTCCGGCTTCTTCCAGGATTTTTTTCTTTACCTTTGATTTTCTCTAGCTTAGAAATGATATGCTTAGGTGCAGTTGGATATTTATCCTTCTTGGCATTCTCTGAGCTTCCTGAATTTGTGGTTTGGTGTTTGATATTGATTTGGGGACATTCTTGGTCCCCATTGTTTCAAATATTTCTTCTGCTCCTTTATCTCTTCTCCTGGTATTCACACTATGCATATATTACATCTATTATAGCTGTCCCACAGTCCTTGGATATTCTGTTCTGGTTTTTTTTTTCAGTATTTGTCCTCTTTGCTTTTCAGTTTTAGAGGTTTTTGTTGATATTTCCTTAAGCTCAAAGATTCCTCAGCTGTGTCCAGTCTACTAATAAGTTCATCAAAGATAATCTTCATTTTTTTAAAGATTTTATTTATTTATTTGATAGATAAGAGATCACAAATGGGCAGAGAGGCAGGCAGAGAGAGAGAGAGAGAGAGAGGAAGCAGGCTCCCTGCTGAGCAGAAAACCCAATGCGGGGCTCGATCCCAGGACCCTCGGATCATGACCCGAACTGAAGGCAGAGGCTTTAACCCACTGAGCCACCCAGGCACCCCGACAATCTTCATTTTTGACAAGGTTTTTGATCTCTAGCATTTCTTTTTGTTCTTTTTTCCCTTAGGGTGTCTGTCTCTCTTCTTACATTGTCCATCTGTTCTCGCATGCTGTCTACTTTATCCATTAGATCCTTTAGCATAGTAATCGCTTTGCGTTAAATCCCCAGTCTTAATTCCAACATCTCTGCCACGCCTGCTTCTTATGCTTTCTCTGTCTTTCCAAACTGTGTTTTTTGCCTCTTAGTATGCCTTTTAATTTTTTGATGACAGGTGGATATGATGTACTGTGTAAAAGGAATTTAAATAAATCGTCCTTTAGTAATGTGGTGGAAAGTTGTTGGGGAGGGGATGTATTCTCTAGTGCTATGATCAGGTCTCAGTCTGTTGGTTGGTGACCTGTGCCCCTGGACTGTGAACCTCACTTGGGCTTCTCAGCCATCCCCGTGACCACCCTCCTTCGCCTTAGACGGTACTGGATGGCTGAAGTGTCTGCAGTTGTGTATTTTCCTTCCACCACATGGAAAGCAAGAGGGACTGGTGTTGAGCATTTCTCTTCCCCCCAGTAGATTAGGCTCTGATAAAACCTCAGCAGGTTAGGCTCTGGTAAAATAGTTTCTCCTGAGGGCAAGTCCTTTTAAGAACAGAATGCTTTGGTGTATTCATAGAGAGTTTCTTTTCTCCTCCCCCTGCCAGAAGCACAACATAGTTTTTCTCTGAAACTCACGTTGAGAATCTAATAGAATTCCTGGAGGTAAAGCTCAAGAATTTTGTCCCCCATCTGCAACCCAATGATTGGGTGCCTCTGGAGTTTTTATCTCTCAGAATTGTCCACACTGAGCCCCTAATATTAATCTAGCAATTATAGTTGAGGTTTTCCTATGTTGGCAGGTGGAGATTTCTGCTCTGGTGAATTGTGATCCTCTGTGTCCTCCTGTCTCCCCAATATTGGGGGCAGTGGTTTGCCCTGTGGACTTACTTCTCTGATGGATCTAAGAGCTATTGATTTTTCAGTTTGCTTAGCTTTTCACTTGCCGTTAGAATACAGTGTTGACTACTGGGTATTTACCCCAAAGATACAGATGTAGTGAAAAGAAGGCCATCTGTACCCCAACGTTTATAGCAGCAATGGCCACGGTCATCAAACTGTGGAAAGAACCAAGATGCCCTTCAACGGACGAATGGATAAGGAAGATGTGGTCCATATACACTATGGAGTATTATGCCTCCATCAGAAAGGACGAATACCCAACTTTTGTAGCAACATGGACGGGACTGGAAGAGATTATGTTGAGTGAAATAAGTCAAGCAGAGAGAGTCAATTATCATATGGTTTCACTTATTTGTGGAGAATAACAAATAGCATGGAGGACATGGGGAGTTAGAGAGGAGAAGGGAGTTGGGGGAAATTGGAAGGGGAGGTGAACCATGAGAGACTATGAACTCTGAAAAACAATCTGAGGGTTTTGAAAGGGTGGGGGGTAGGAGGTCGGGGTACCAGGTGGTGGGTATTATAGAGGGCACGGATTGCATGGAGCACTGGGTGTGGTGCAAAAATAATGAATACTGTTATGCTGAAAATAAATAAATAATAAATTTAAAAAAAAAAAAAAAAAAGAATACAGTGTTGACTTCCACTTCTTATATGTGGGATAGGACACCAGAAGTTCACACTGTGAGTTATTTCTATGCTACTTAATTCATCTTTCCCCCACTTTTTGGTGATGCCACCTCTGTCATATATAGAATGACAACATAATTTATTGTCTAAACAAGGATAAAAAGGCCGTTATTAATCACTGTTCTGGGATAACAGTCAAAACTGAGACTTTCCCATGGCAAATGGGGCATATATTCAACCTAGTCATATATCAGGTTTCGACACACTCAACATTTAGTCCCAGACTTTCTATTCTAGTCTCCTACCCACCCCCTGCCCATGGCACTATATTTTAATTTCTAGAAGGGCAAGTTCCCTTTCCTTGTTCTTCTTATCAACTTGGTATTATCTATTTGTAGGTCTTTATTTTTACATATATAGTATATAAACTCTAAAAACTCCCTTACCTCTGCCATTTTATCTTCCTGATGTGATGAAATCCCAACCTTAGATAAAGTACTCACTCCATGATAAGAACAGTTGTCTTCTATGTTAACTGACTTCTAGTCTTGAGTCTGCCCTCACACACAGATACACTGCTGTGTGTATCTGATTAAGACCTCAGCAGGTTAGATTCTAGCCAAATACTTCCTATTTGTTATTTTACTTTCCCTTTCTTGTCAATGATGACTTTAGATCTTCTTGACTCTCCCCAAACCTCCAACTTTTATCTCTCCTTTTCTTTTTTTTTTTTTAAATGATTTTATTTATTTGACAGAGAGAGATCACAAACAGGCAGAGAGAGAGAGGAGGAAGCAGACTCCCCGCTGAGCAGAGAGCCTGATGCGGGGGCTCGATCCCAAGACCCTTAGATCATGACCTGAGCCGAAGGCAGCGGCTTAACCCACTGAGCCACCCAGGCGCCCCTTATCTCTCCTTTTCACTTATTTTTTTATCTTGTGTCTTTATAGAAGAAACTGAAGTCATTAGATGTATAGTACATCATTCTCTCATTTGCATCTGCCCTGTCCTCTTTGCGGTTATAATAAAGGAGCCTCACTTTTCTTACATTTCTGATTTGTTCTCATTACTTCTTCCTGACTCTAAGAATGACTTTCTCCCTGCCAGATTCAACTTTTGTCCCAGTGGAATCATTCCCATTAGCCTGTTAAGCATAATTGTTAAGCATGTTTGGGTCTCTCCAATTCACAAATTAAGTGGCCCAAGGTTAGCCCTCCGTCCCTCCCCAGGAGGGGATGTGCTCTCTCCTGTCCATCACAATCAAATGACTTGAAGGAGTTGGCTATGCTTACTGTCTTCACTTCAGCTCCCACTCCTTCTCAGCTTAATCCCAGGAGTTTGAGGAACATCATGGTACCTAGACAGCTCTAGCTAAGACCATCAGTGCCTTCTGAAATGCTTAATCCAGTAAATCCTCTGTAGGCTTTCTTCTCAAAGCACTCTCTCCCTGTCTGACTTTAGCGCCATGGCTCCTTCCTGCCCTCCTCTTTGCCTCCACTTTCTTACCTACTCTTTCTCCACTTTCTTTCTTTGACTGCTCATCCTCCTCTACTGGCCTTTGAATCTGTAATTGCTCAAGGTTAGTCCTAAACCCTCTTTATTCTATCTCTTCAGGTGATCTTACTCAACTGGCTTTAATTACTACTTATGTGTGGATGGTTCACAAATTTGTATTTCCAGTCTTGGTCATTCCTCTGATCTCCAGACATATAGCTCTGACCTTCTATCTTCTATCTGCATTTCCTCTTGGATCAAAACCACCTCAAACTACCGCATTAGCAACTGACTTAACTATGTTCCCCCTAGCCTGGCCCTACTTCAGTTGTACAAGTCAGAAATACTGGATGTCCTCTTTGGCTCTTCCTACCCTCTCCCCTTCATATCTAAATGCTGCCCATTTTACCTTCCAAGTATCTCTTGAATTTCTACTACCATCCCTATTACTATCCAGACTGAGCTACACCATTTTTAGTCTGAACTAAAATAAAGGTATTCTAACTAGCCTTTGTACGTTCTCTCTTGTTCTCTATATGGCCAGCCAAAGTGATCTTTTTTTTTTTTTTTTAAAGATTTTATTTATTTATTTGACAGAGATCACAAGTAGGCAGAGAGGCAGGCAGAGAGAGAGGAGGAAGCAGGCTCCCTGCTGAGCGGAGAGCCCGATGCGGGGCTCGATCCCAGGACTCTGGGATCATGACCTGAGCCGAAAGCAGAGGCTTTAACCCACTGAGCCACCCAGGCGCCCCCCAAAGTGATCTTTTAAAAACACAAATTTAATTGTAATATCTCCCTCCTTAAAACAATTTACATATTTTCACTGCTTCTAGAATCAAGACTGAAGTCCTTAATAGAGTTGAATCTACCTTCCTACTTCTCTAGACTCATACTGTGCCTCTTTGTTTTTTGTACTTGGCTACTTTGGACTTGTGTTTTCTCTTGCCAAAGACTGACCAATTCCTATTTCCTTTTCCCCTCCCATCTTTTCCATTTCTCCGTCTTCCCCATTCCTTTCATCCCTCCTTCTCCCCCCTCCTCCCTCCCCTGCTTCCTTTCCTCCACCTCAGCTCACTCATGGTTTTCATTGGAAAGCCTTCCCTGTTTTCTTTCACTATGGCAATTTCTTCCCTGATATGTTCTCATACGACCCATCTCTCTCCTTTCAGAGGCTTTATTTTTTAATTTTACATATATTTGTTTGATTCCTTGATTAATGTCTATTTCTCTAATAACCTGTAAGCCACATGAGGGCAGGCACCATGTCTCTTAGGTTTTTTCTCATTGTTTCCCCAGTACTTAGCACAGAGCCTATTCCATAATATTTGCATGCTGAAGAGCTTGGTGTACTTGCCTCCTCCCTTTGGTTGTGAGATTCCCTGCTCTGTGTCTGGGCTGTAATATCCGCCTTAGCTCTCTTAGACAACTCCCTGGACTTCTTCTGACTTTGGACTTTTTCTAGATGGTAATTAAGAGCCTTAATTATAATAACAATAGCTACCATTTTTGAGACTATATTGGCCAAGGACTTTACATATACCGTTTCCACTTCCCCCCCAAATTGATAAGCCTATCCTTCAAGAAACAACTATGACATAGATGGGTTAAATAAACTGTCCAAGTCCGACAGGGGCAGAGCCAGAGCCAGGGTTTGAATCCTACCTGGCTCTCATCTCTCTGTTCTTTTCCTATGCCACAGGCTGTCCTAATAGTGTCATTCCCTCATGTTAGTTAGATCAGAAGTTTCTCTCTAGTCAAGCTTACTCCTACGGAACCACATACACTGGACCAGCCCACAACTAAATACCCTATTCCAACATGCACATAAGTACTTGGTAAATGTAAATAGTACTTTGCTTGAGATTTTCTTAGAGGGCACTTAGTTTCCCTTATGCAGCTTTATTGTTGTGAGGGTGGATTTCCAAACAATTGTGATTTTCTTAGACCTGTGCACTTGGCTTCCCCTTTACTGGTTCACACTGAGAACTTTTGGAACATGTTTTTTTTTTTAAAGATTTATTTATTTATTTATTTATTTGTCAGAGAGAGAGAGAGAGAGAGCACACAAGGCAGAGGGAAAAGCAGGCTCCCTGCTGAGCAAGAAGCCCAATGTGGGGCTCAATCCCAGGACCTTGGGATCATGACCTGAACTGAAGGCAGACACTTAACCAACTGAGCCACCCAGGTGTCCCAACTTTTGGAACTTTTAACCCTAAATATTTACAATCTTTGGGAGGTTCTAGGTGACTGTATCAGTAAAGCCAAAAGTAATTAATGTTTAATTACCATTTTCTATGTGTCAGTTACTTAGCATGGTCACATCATTGAATCCTTCATGGGAGTAATTATTTCCATTTTACAGGTGAAGAAATCAAGCTTGGGGTGATCCATTATTCATTCATTCAGCACTGTCTGAAGCCAAAACCTGTGCTCCTTCTAGTTGCCTCTGACGAAGATCCCAGGCTGGGTTAAGACCAAGGCCCTTGGCCAAGTACTGAAACAAAGAATGTTTTCCAAGACATTGAAGCCACCTCAGGTAAATATGATTGTTTATCCACAACCTCAGTTGCCAGATGGTAATTAGACATTGAACAGAAGGAGTTGTTTCCTCCAATTCAGAGAATGCTCCCAAAGTCATTTGCTTTTCAGAAAATATTAGCTTCTACCAATAAGCTTTGATTCTATCAAAACCTGCTCTTGTACCTTGCCCCATCTCCTAAAATCTCCACCCTTCCTGTGGTCTGAGTAGAGCCACCATCTTAGCCATCAACTAATCTGACTAAATAAAGCCTTCACCACTCATTTCAATCTGTGATTCCTTTTCTGAGTATCCCAGAACAGAAAATTAAGACATATTACAATAGGTGTTTGGGTCTGGTAGTATTATGGATGATTTTTATTTCCTTTCTATGTTTTTGTTTTTTCTAAATTTTCTACAGTGATGATGTATTACTTTATTTTTTTATTATTATTTATTTATTTGACAGATAGAGATCACAAGTAGGCAGAGAGGCAGGCAGAGAGAGAGAGGGGCTCTCTGCTCATCCTGCTCTCTGCTCAGCAGGGAGCCTGCTTCCTCCTCTCTCTGCCTGCTTGTGATCTCTGTCTGTCAAATAAATACAATCTTTAAAAAAAAAAAAAAAAAGAGAGTTGGAATCTTAACCAATTCAGCCACCCAGAAACTCCAGTTGTTGTTCTTTTAAAATATATATATATATATATGTATATACATATATATGTATATACGTGTATATACATATATATGTATATACATATATATGTATATACATATATATATATGCTAAAATAAACTATCTGAGGCTAAGTTTAAGTTTAAAGTCACTTGGGAGAGATTTGCTGCTAAAGTGGGCTGCTTGACTCCCTTCAAGAAAGAGCTCAAGGGACCTGAGGCCAATCCCCATCCAGCCAGGTATGATAGGCATGTAAAACAAATCCAGGTTCAAACAGAGGGACAAGGTTTAATTTCCAGAATGCTTGGCAACCTGTAGTTAAGGGAACTGGTTGAGCATCTGGTCATGAATAGACCTTTTCAATACTAGGGGTTTTCTAGACTACCTCATCAGGATGCCTCTGAGAGTTTCTAAAACTTTTCATTGCTCACACTCTTAGTCCTGAATCATATGCCATACCATTTTGAAAGCTGCTTCGGGACCCGTCTTTACCATTAGGGTATCTACTCCTGCCTCATCGTATTTGTGGCCTCGCTTTCTTTTCAGACTCAATACACAATACTTCTTTCTTTCTTTCTTTTTTTTTTTTAGATTTTATTTATTTATTTGACAGAGAGAGATCACAAGCAGGCAGAGAGGCAGGCAGAGAGAGAGGAGGAAGCAGGCTCCCTGCTGAGCAGAGAGCCCAATGCGGGGCTCGATCCCAGGACCCCGGGATCATGACCTGAGCTGAAGGCAGCGGCTTAACCCACTGAGCCACCCAGGCGCCCCACAATACTTCTTTCTTAAATCTAATCTTGATCCTTCTCCTCAGCTCTGAGCTGGGTCCTCTCCTGGTATGTTGCCTTACCCTTTCTGGTCTGACAGACAGAAAGAGATTAACCTAAACAGTGTCAAGGCCCCAGATGGAGTCTCGGGCATTCGAAGAAGTGGGTGGGCCATGGCAGTGGGATATCTGGGAGAATTACTGTCCAGAAATTCAGGTAGGTGGCATCTTGGACATTTGCCTTCAAGAAGCAGAGCCTCGGGCATAGAGGTAAGGGCTGGTGGTCAGGGTTGGGGCTCCAATTCCCACAAGAGAAACAAGGATAAATCAGATAATTGGAACTAGAACTTGGAATGGCACCCACAACAGGAAACTGGCCCCATGAACATGGTCTTGAAGCAGAGCTGGCAGGAGAGGGTAGGTTTGGAAACCTGGACCTTAGTTTAAGAAAGGACTTCTCCTACGGGGATGTGAGATGGGAGTAGGAGAACAACTCAGGAGCCCAGTAGTCAACGCAGAGCACCACAACCAAGGATGACTCTCAGGGATAGTGATGTAGTAACCCTCAACTGGGAAGAGTGGTTGCTTAAGCATGCTGTCCTCAAGTCCTTATTGATCTTGGTAGTGGGTGAGCTGAGTCTGAGCAACAGAGAGGGCAGTAGAATATCTAAATAGGGATTATTGCGTCCGAGAGTGCAGGTGACAATAACACCTGGGGTGGGTTAGGCTGAATGAAGGAAAACATGTCCTTTGGCATCATCTCATAAATATGTTTTCTTTTCTTTGGATATTTGTGCAAAGTAGTATGGTAGATGGAAAGTGCATGAATGTTTCAGTCAAGTAGGTTTGCATTAAATCTTGACTGCCAATTTCTAGTTGGATGACTTTGGCCAAGTCACTTGACCTCTACAAGTCTGTTTTCCCATCTGAAAAATGCGGATAATAAAACCCATCTTGCTTGACTGCCATAAAGAATAAATGAGGTTGTATTTACAAAGCATTCAATACCCATAACAAGCACTCAGTATTTTATAGCTGGAGGGAAATGTTCACCCCACAGCTTCTGCAAGCTAATCTTATTAACATAGGAGGAGGACATCCTGAAGAGGTAAAGCAGGTCTAAAATTTTTATTATGACTACATCAGAGATATTTGTTCAGTGTAGGAAAATCAGAACACATAGAGAAGTAAACATTATGAAACAAGTACTACGTGTAATTCTACTACCCCCAAGAGAGTTATTATTAACCTTTTGATGTGTATCTTTTCAGGTTATACACACACACACACACACACACACATATATATATATATATAATACTATCATATTTTCTAAAATCCCATATTTGCATATATATATATATATATATATATATATATATATATATATATAGCAGCCCATGGTATGGACTCTCCATATTTTACTTAAAAAACCTCAGAGCATTGAACATTTTGTTGCTTAACATTTTTAGGTTATTCTGATCATCTCTTATGGCTAAATTTCATATTTTTAATTTTTCTGGGAGTGAAATTAATGTAGGTTTTCATTGATGGGTCGGTCTTTCCAAGAAGGGATTTTGAACTACTTAAGTAAAATCTGAGTGAGAAGCCAAAGAAAATAATCCCGGTCATTAAATCACCACTTTCTAGTTTCCCAGGTGTATTACTTTTTTTTTTTTTTTTTTTTGTGCGAAAGTCATGGAAGGAAAGACAGCTGCTTTGTCATTTATGAAAGAGATTTCAATACAGATTTTTAAAAACTAAAGAAGGATTTTGCCTTTATTGCTCTAAGGCATAAATACATTTTAGAAAAGTTTACAAAGAAAACTAAAGGCAAGGCAAGTCCTGCTGTTTCAGCCATTTTGGTCTGTTTCCTTCTAGACTCCTCTCTCTTGCTGTTCTGAAATCTGCAGATAGTTGTGTTTGTATTCTGTGCATAATGTTGTGTCTTGTTTTTCCCATTTGTCCTAGAAGCCCCCACATGTTTTCAGGTTTTTCTACACACATCAGAAACAGCATGGGGATGTCTGGATTAGCGGCACCGTGCAGGGTAGCTTTGTATGGTCCCTCCTCGGGGCTGTGACGATTTAGGTCCAAATCTTGCCCTCTTTCCTTACCAAGACCCTCACCTCTCCGTGCCTAGCTATATCTCTCACCAGTTGCCATCATCCTTTTCTGCACTAGCATCTCTTCCAACAGATCCTTATTTTCATTTTATTCATCTCTTTTACCCTTTCTGCTCTATCTTCTCTTTGCCAGGGGTGTGCACACCACCTCTCAGACCTGAGAACACGTGAGGATCTGGGGGAGGAGCAGGGCAGAGGTGACCATGAGCATTGTAGATGGCCCCTCTGTCACCTTGTCCTGGGTACATGGCCTCTGATCCATGGAAGCTGAGTATTGAGAACCAATGTACGGTGTTCCCCACGGTAGAGCAGATTAACCCTCCCTACTATGTGGGCTATTTCACATTCTGAAAGCAAACACAGCAGGCCAGGCTTGGGAGCTGGGCTGGACCAGGACACGTGGGTGTCCTGAGCAGGCTAATAATCTGGCCTCCTTTCAAAAGGATATTCTCTAAATATTTGCCCAACATTCCGTGGGAGGAGACGATGAGTGCCATGTAGGAGGAGGCAGGAAGATTGCTGGCTCAGCACTTGTTCCCTCTTTATTGTTCTGAGCAGTTCAGCTCCTGGCCCTAAACTTGCACACCTCACCTGGCTACTAGGAAGCCTGGAAGGCAGCCTAGATACCATCTCTGGTCACTTAAACACTCTTGGGAATTTGCCTCCTATGCAGGAGGCAATGGTGAAGGGCCTGAGAAAGAGCCCAGCAGCCTGTTTATTAGTGGTGTGACCCTGGCAAATTCCTTAACCTTTCCAGAAGGAGTCTTCCTATCTGTAAAGTGGGAGATAACAATAGTCCTGACCTCAATAGGCTGAAAGGGTTTAATTGAATTAATATATGTAAAATAGTTAGAGATATTCCTGGCAGGAAGCTATCCCTGCGTGTATTATCATCGTGGTGTACTGTGTATAATAATAAATCTCATTACTATCATTATTCTCATCTCATGCTTACTCCCTGTAATTCTGGTAAAGCCCATTTTCTCACATCTCATTACATTTCCAGTGATGTTGCAGGGATTCTTATAGACTATTATCCTGGCACTAACGCAGCTGGCCTGCACCTCTACCTAGCTTGGAAGCTTCAAGTATAGTGGACAAGCTTTAGTGGGGCTGGTGTGTGTGTGTGTGTGTGTGTGTGTGTGTGTGTGTGTGTGTTGGGTCATTGCCTGATCACTCTATCTACAGTACAGCCCTTGGTTAAAAAAAAATAACTTGGGAGATGCTAAGACAGGCAGCAATGGACTTAGGGAGAACTGGTAATCTACTAACGGTAGGTAATTCCCAGTAAGAGACGAGGCATCTCCTTCAGGAGAACCAGGAAGAGAAGGAAGATTTCTCCTTGAAACCAAGTGAAATATGCCTCCCGGGGTCCTGAGAGACAGTATGGGGTGGTAGAGAGAGTATGAGGTTTGGGCTTGCAAACCAGGAAGACCTGGGTCTGATTTCTGTCTTAGTAACTGAATGACCTTGAAAAAAGTAACTGATCTCTGGGTCTTGGTGTCCTTACCTGTGTAAACAGCAATGTAGTGCTGACAAAGGAAGATCTCCAAGATGCCTGGGAGGGCTAGGTGCCCAATAACTGTGACTTCCCTTGGAGACAATAGAGAATGGGCTCTGGCAGCACCCTGAGTGCCCAGAGCCTAGCAGGTGATTGACACACATGTGAATAAGCAGGAAATCCAGGGCTACCCACAGTGCACAGCCATAGCAATAACATCTACATTTACTGAGTCCACACTCCACGTTGCTGCTAACACTTCATAACCACTACTTCACACCACCATCCCAGCAAGCCTGTGAATTCAGAAGCTGGGCCTAGGAACTGGGGAGCCTGGGCTCACATCCCCCAGGACCCCAAGGCTAGTGCTTGTATCCTCTGGCTCTAACTCATTGTCCCCTCATCTTCCACTCAGGGAGCCTGTGCCAGCTTTGACTCAATGCTAGAAAATCACTCTGATAAATAGGTTTAAACAAACAGAACCATCTAATTGGGGGACATTATACTAGGTAGTCTAGTGCCTAGGAAATAAATCAGCCTTTTAAGTTTTCTATGGCAATCCAGTTGAAATGTTTAATAATTATTGCCAGAGAATGGTATAATGCAGTACTAAAAATGAGTAATTGAAAAGCCCATCAAGGCAGATGAGGCATCTTCTCACTGAATTGCTCTTGAATACATAATTATTTCATTCAGATTTATGATCAGCTCAGCAAAGCGTACATCTCTCTAGCCGGCTCTGCCTGTGGCTGTTCGGGAAGCCTTTTTCTATTGTGCCAGCACCTTCTGGGATGGACAAATGGATGGCTCTCGTACATGGAGAGGACTTTCGATGGTGTGACTTCATTTAGCAAAGGACAAAGTGAAGAGTGAAGTTTCAGGTTGCCGAGGACCCTCTGGGTCCCAGGCGCTGTGCTGGAGTTTCCATGCATTGCCTGTGTTGGCTCATCGAAAGCCCACAACAGTCCTGTGAGGGGACTCAGCCATCTCACAGAATAAACTGAAGCTCAGAGCAGTGGGGTCACTGAATCAGATTCCCCAGGCTTACAGGGGACTCCTACCTGGTGGTCCAGCCTGAACCCCTGACTCTTCCACTACATATATCACCAGCCTCCAGAAACACCCTGTGTGCCCAGAGAAAACTTAGATTTTTGGAAAGAGGAATCTGGGGAGGTCAGATGCAGAAAAAAACTAATTCCTGCCAGATTTTATTAGATGCTCTGGCTCTTTAAATATTTGAGTTGACCCCCCAACCCCAGCCTCATTTCCATCATTCTTACAGTGTCAGGACCTCCAGACAGAAACTGGCTCCATGGGGGCCCCAGTTCCCCCACAGGGTCAGCCTCCCCACCCTGTCCTGATCATCCAAAGCCATGGGCTTTCTCGGAGACACAAGCTTATCAGACTGCCTCTCCCCAGAGCCCGTGGAGTGGGCGTTCTTGGCAAATTTAGTTCACTGGCAAGTGCGGACAGATGGCTGCTGGGATGAGCCAGCAACCTTTGTTTCTGGTCTCACCCATATGTCAACATGACCCAAAATGAGGAAAAGTAGGGAGGGGGGAGGTAGAAAAGGATGGGACCGCCTTACAGGCAGAAGAAAGAATATAATTCTTTTTTTTTTTTTAATCTCATTGCATTTTGAAGATTAAAAATAGAAAAGTGAGACTCTCTGACTCTCCCCTACCCTAGCATTGGACAATGACATTTCCAGCAGAAAACCAATTTTTCTCCCCAACGCCCCAGTCTCTTCCTTATCTCTGATGCTTGGTTGTACTCTGCGTAAGTCAGCAGATACAATCACAGGAGCAAAACTCTGCTCCCTTCCCCCCAGCCCCTCACCTTGAGGAAGAGGTAAGGGACTGCTGAGGGTTATTGCACAAGGGGCTTAAACAGGTCACAGGATACCTTCATTCTCCAGGACACAAAAGCATGTTAGGTTTCCTTCTCAGTTTTTTTGTTTCTGTTTTTGTTTGTTGTTTGTTTTAGTGTGAAAAGAGCAGACATCGTGCATGGACTTACTATATCTTACTGGATACGGTACATATCTGTGAACTTCTCTGCCCCTGGAAGAAGGCCAAACTTCAGTCTAGCTAGATTGTAGCAGTAAGGTAGGGTTTCTCTTAAGGGAGTGGATTTATGCTAACTCTCAGTGGTTATTTGTCAAACACATCCAAGATGGTTAGCAGTCTGTGAGGGCTGAGCACTTGCAAAACAAATCAAATATCTGGGGAGAATGCATTTGGTCTCTATGTGCCTAAAGGTAGAGCCCTGGGGTGAAAACACCGATCCAATCAGGCAGACAAGAGTGTGAGGTGTTCTGCTCTGCTACGGTGAGGCACCCTGAGCTGGGGGCAGTGGGCAGGGAGCCCACAGGAGAGCAGTGCACCAGCTCATGGAGGACATGAGGAAGTTCTCCAAGATCATTACTAGAAGCTAAAGAATCAGCCATGGTCTAGCCAAGACAGTGTATTGTAGGAGAATGAACATTAACGGGAAGGGTGTGGGGCCAGGAAGAACAAAGGGAGAGAGAGAAACAGGCAAAGGAACAATAGATGCAGTGCTCTTCTCTGGCCTCGGACTGTGTTAAATGTGTCTATCTGTGATCCCTCTGACCAATTCCCAGAGGGACTGCAGCAACTCCAGACCCTGTTTCTTCTCCTTGGCAGACTGGCTTCTACTTGTGATCTCACTTTACATGCCGCTTCCTCTGGGAAGCCTTCCAGGCCTGAGGCAGCTGTGCTGCACTCTCCCCGCTCCACCCTCATCACCTGGATCCTAATGTTTCCAGGGCTCCTTCATAGTCTGAGTCCAAACCTGAGCCACCTGGGGTCTCTGTGAAATAGTGAAGCCTGAGCCCCATCCAGACCCACTGAACCAGAAGCTCTGGGAGTGGGACTCGGGCAGCAGTGCTTTTTGAAAGGCCCTAGATGATTTTGATGGATGGTTGGGATGAAAACCATCTTGAGTCTAGTCCATCATATCCAAAAGCTGGGATATCACTTACCTTTGTGTCACCGGCCCCCAGCCCTGTGCCAGGCACATCCCCTACACTTAATCCATCTCTGCAGAATGAATAAATGAATTAATTAAAATTAGATAAGTATTACCACTCCTTTTTCAGAGAGGAGGAAACGGAATCATGGAGGCAAAAATCACTGGAGTGTGGTGGCACAGTTGCCATAAGGGGGGGGTGAGCTTCCTGTCTGTTTGACTACACTGTCTGCTCCCAGTGCCTACAGCCACGTCTCAGACAGAACAGTAGCTCAGTACAGGTTTCCTGTGTGAATGCCGTCCCTGATCTCTCTTCTTTTACAAATCAATCTTTTTCCACTATATCTTGCTATCAGCCCTGTCTCTGCCATTATCTGTGTGGCCTTTTTGTTGTTGTTGTTTTAAAGATTTTATTTATTCATTTGAGAGGGAGAGAGACAGAAACAGAGAAGAGTACAAGCAGGCGGAGAAGTAGAGGGAGAGGGAGAAGCAGACTCCCTGCTGAGCCAGGAGTCTGATGTGATGTGGGACTCGATGCCAGGACCTGGAGATCATGACCTGAGCTGAAGGCAGATGCCTAACTGACTGGGCCACCCAGGCACCCCTGTGGCTTTTCACAAATCCCTTCTCTCTGGAGCTGTTTCCTAAAATGAGGACATTGGGTGAGATGGCCTGGGGGATTCCTTCCAGTTCGAATGACAGCCGACTACCACATCATACCTCCACCATCACTTTGAAGGATGAGAACCCAGCTCTGACACCAGCACCTTCTGCACTCAGCACCTTCCTATGGTTCAGGAGGCTCCTGGATTGCTCCTTCCAGGCTTTTTACATACTTCTCCCCCCTACCCCTTTCCCTGCTTCTTGCCTCTCTTTACTTTCTCCTTCCCTTGGCAAGCTCTCCCAGGAGGCAGGCTGTGGTCAGCGGGAGCCAGCCTTCGTCTCCTGGTCAGCCCTCACTCCAAAGCATAAAGCCAGAGCCCAGAAAATTTAGTTATTCATGTATCATCCCCTGAAATCCAGTTAAAGAGAAAAGCACTGCTCTGCAGACACAGTTGTAGCACCAGCCAGGGAAGACGGGAACTCACGTTTGTGAAATGTGTACTACATGCTCGTGTCTTCGCGACGTTGTCTTATTCAAGCTTCGCCTTGACTGCCTGCCAGCGGTGCCTCCACAGACTCTCTCTCCAGCACCCACAGAGCACCCACACTCTGCAAACACAGCGGCCACCTCCTATTTCTCTCGGCTTCCATCCTTAACCCCCACAATCCAATCTTCCTGCAGAAGCCAGAGGGCACACTGAAAACTATAAATCAAATCATGTCACTTCCCTGTGTGACGACTCCCTATGGCTTTCCACTGCACTGTCAGTCCAAACTCAGGGACGACAGCCGCCATTCCCCTCTTGAGCCGCCCTGGCCAACTTCCCGCACATCACCTCCTGCCACTCTCAATCGGTCCACCATGCTCGCCTCTTAAATACGCTCTACTCCAGGGCCTCTGGGGGTTCCCTGGGCTTGTCTCCATCCGACGTGATCCTACCCAGAGATCTTCAAGAATGCGGAAGGGAAAGAGTGAGGAACAAATTCAGACATACTCCGGACTTGGGGGACAGCTAGTTTTCCAGGTGAACCGACATGAACCTGCTTTTAGCTTTGCTCCTCCCTCCGCTTCTGCGTGTTCTGCCGCGGGAAGGGCCAGGACACAACTTGATTTCTGCAGATAAAGTCCAATGCCTACGCGAAATGTGGTAAAGAGCCAAGTACGCTGACTGCTCTGCCCCTACTGAAAGACTGCGGGAATTTATAACTTGATATTTTTAGATGGTAAGGGAACAGAAGTTTAGGGGAAAGAAGCTAGAATTTACTGAGCTGTGCGCCAGGGCTTTTAAGTATGATTTTGCTGGATCAGCAGCTCACCTCTCTGAGATAGGTAGTACCTTTGCTACCCAGGAGGAAAGTGGGGTTCCGGGGAGTTAGTGATTTCCTGAGGAACACACAGCTTTCCTAATGGATGGAGCCACTATTCTATCCAGCTGTGGCTGATGGCAAATCTCTGGTTCCCTCTCAGCTGACCCAGCCTCCCTGCCATCCCCACCCCCACCCGTGCCCCCAGGTGGGGAGGAACACCTCAGAATAAGCAACAATGTACGGGTAAGTCACGATTAAGATATAAAAGTGAGAAACATCTGTTTTACAAGAGCACATCTGAAGCTTCCATTTACCTGTACTAATTGTAGTGTCTTAGCAGGAAGTTGTTCTTAAATATTCATTACATCGGATCCCTTTAAGGGCCTGTAGCTGAGAGCTCAGCTGGCTGATATTCTGAACTCTTAACTGTACTTGAAAATAACCCAATGTCTTTTCTCCCAAAGCATTCTCTAGTTTAGCTTGGTAACCAATTCAAAATGACCCTGTGGCTCTATTAGTGCTTTTCTGCCTTTTTCTTTTATGCTGGAACCTAAAGGTCAAATTGCATCAGTGTCACCTGCTGAGCCTCCCGCCAAGCTCTCTTTCTGGATGCCTGTTGCCAAGAGAACAATCCCACTTTCCACAATAGAAACAACAATCAGTGCTTGCACAAAAGACTGAAGGACAATGGGAGATGTGGGTGAGTTAATTTTGCGCCTAGTCCCTTTGTTCCTTACAAATAAAGGGCATGGGTGATCAGTGAACTTGAGTCATGCAAGTCACACTACAGACGAGAAATAGGTTCTCCGGGACCCAGTAAGTGTCCTCTCATGACAACTTCATTTAGATCAGAAATACCCACATTGGTAGGTCCCCGGAGGAAGGAGCCAGCACCGAACAGGAATTGGGAGGCATACATTCTGGGGCAGTTGGGGGAACTCCCCTAAACTTTCCAGGCTTTGGTGTATTCCTGTGAGAAATGGCTCCGTAGCACAGAAATCTCCTGCGGTCAGGCAGTATAGGGTTCTGCTGTCAGAGTCAGCCTGTTTGGGAAGTGAACAAACCAAGGACAGAATCCCGGAGCTCTGGGGCCTGATTTCTCCTCATGCAGTCCCCGTCCTGGGAGACAGCAGCATCCAGGCTGGTGACAAGTGTCCTCAGCCCGGAGCTCTGCTCCACTTACCACCTCCTCCCTGAGGACACCCTGGCTCTCGTCGGTACAGAACGGCCGCATCTTCGCAATCTCCGTCTATGCAGCTCCCTCCGAAACACAAGCTCTTATTTCTCATTCATTCGTTCATTCATTCATTCATTCGGCAAATGTCGATCGCCTATTAGCAATGTGCCAGATACTGTGATACACAAGAACAAAACGAAAAATGGCCCCTGCCCCTCCTGCGTTATAATCAATCAGGTGAATCGGACATTAAACACCTGTGTTGTAAAGGTAAGAAATACTGAAAGTATTTTTCTGTATTTCTGTTTTCAGAGCAGAAAGTGAACTGTGTCCATGTTTCCACTTCCCAGAAAAAAAAAAAAAAAAAAAAAAAAAAAACACCGTTTAACTGCTGGATTGTATTATCTTGCAGTTCCTTGCCTTCAGGTTTTTTCTCTTAATATCACACAAATAGCTACTTCCATACATCTATGTCTACCATGTATTTCTAAATGTTTGCATAATAATATGTGCCAAACATATACTCTGTATTTCATTTGTATCAGGTTCCATAATCCTCAGCATAGCTTTGTGAGGTAGTATTATAATTACCCCACTTTACAGCTATGGAAATGGAGAGTCCCAGGAAGTTTCCCGGAGATCCGAGGTCATGCGGCTGGCCAAAGGCGGAGCCAGGATTCAAACCCTGGCAGCCAGATTGTGGAATACCAGCTCTCAGCCACTGTGCACAGCGTTCCATTGCCAAAATGTACCATCGTTTGTTTTCATTAATCCTATATGATGGATTTTTAGATCAATTACCTCTCTCTCTCTCTTTTTGGTTATAAAGAAGGCTGCAGTCAACATTCTTCTACTTGTATCCACCAGTACTCATCTCATTCTGCCTGCTGGGTTCATTTGTAGAAGTGGAATTTTAGAGTTAAAGGGTATGAACATTCTATGTTTGATACAGGTTGCCAAACCAACAGAAATGTTGGTTGCACTCCCACCAACTGCACGCGATCGAGATTGCCCTTCCCTCCTCAACCCCTGGTGCCACGGAATCTCTCTGGCAATGACCACTACAGCCTCCTCACTGCCAAATCTGACAGCTCTTTCCAGCCCCTTCCTTTGCAAAGCTCTGCCTCATGGACCCCAGCAGACGCGCCCTCTTGGAAATTCTCCCCCCGCTTCTGTACGGGCTCTTCTTTGCCTCGCCTCTCCTCCCACGAGCATCCCCTACAACTCCAAAAGGGCAATGCTGAAGGGCTACTATTACTCCTGTTTTACTGATGAGGACACCGAGGACTAAGGGACTTGCCCGTGGCCATAAATCTCCAAAGCAGCGGAGCTGGGACTCAAACCAGGGCTGTCTGGTTTCAGAATCCATATGCCTGAATACAATGTCAGACCACCTCTCAGCCACCTGGATGATAAGGGGCCTGGGATTTAATGTGCCCCCAGTGACGTTCAGTATCCTCCTCCCTCATAAACAGGCTTCTCCTCTACACTATTCCTCCTGATCAAGGCAGAAAGTTGGGAATCTCGCTGGACTTGTGCCTCTCTCCTGGCCCACGGCCAATCAGTTACCTTCTGACATATTTGGAGCTATTCTTTGGTGCCTGGTTTACAGTAAATGCTTAATAAATGCTGGCTGCTATTACCAGATTCTTCATGGCATAGACAGTTCCTGTCATCTTGTCCTTCTCCAAAAAGCCCCCACCCACTGAACTCGCCAGATCTACTGGCCATTCTCCTACCTTGGGTCTCTGAATACTATCTTGTCTCCTCTGCTGGGAGGGCTCTGGACTACACCCTCCCTAATTAATTCTTCTACAACGTGGCCCAAGTGTCACATCCACAAGGAGGCCTTCGGATCACCACCCCTACTCCCGAACTGACCTCCCAGCATGCTCCGCAGATCTCCCTGCTGCCCTTATCATAGCGTAGTTTAATCATCGGTTTGCTTATGTTTCCCTCCCCCTGTCAACCCTGCTCTCCCAGACCAGGCTATAAACCCCTCAGGAGCAGAACTGAGTATCTCAAACTCCGCCCCTTCCCCTCCCCCTCCCGGTGCCCTCCCTCTGTTCTCTGTCTCTACTATGGGCATCACTGGACCAGGAATTTCCGACTCCTCTTTTAAAATTCACACCAAACTCCAACCTCTAGTATGTTTGAATCCCTTCTTTCTCCTCCATTCCCAAGCGACTGCCTGGGTATTTTAAGATCTCATCTTTGAGGGGCACCTGGGTGGCTCAGTCAATCCGATGTTAAACATCAGACTCTTGATTTTGACTCAGGTCATCATCTCAGGGTCGCAAGATCAAGCCCAGCCTCGGCTCGGCGCTGAGTGGGGGAAACTTCTCTCTCTCTCTTCCTCTCCCCTGCCCTCCCACTTGGGCTCACTCACTCTCTCTCTCTAAAAAGATAAAAAATAAAATCTGTTAAAAAAAAAAAAAAAAAAAAGACCTCAGCCTTGATGACTTCGGCAAGGGAGATCTCTTTTTTATTTGGGACCTAGTACGGACTTCCTGCAGGGCTAAGAGGCGGAGCTGGTTGTTTCCTAGGCGCTTCAAATTCCCACAGAGGCCCTCTGCCTCTTTTTGTCGATCGACTACATCCCTGCATTGTAACCCGGTTCACCCCTTTCAAATTAACAATGAGATCCAATGACTCCGAACAGACCTTGCCCCAGGGTTATTTCACAGGAGAAGGGAGGTAAAGAATTGCACAGTAGCTCTGGCAAAGACTTCTTAAAACCAAGTAAAGTGTAAGCTAATCAATCAGGCAGGCGATCAATAAAATATAACACCGAACACAGCATTCAATAATAGTGAGCTCTCATTCTAAGTAGCTCATGACTCATGTGTTTGGTCGATAACATTACAAAGACGTAACAAGTATGAAAACACAAGGAGCCTAAAAATAGTGAATGTGATGCATCCGTTATCAGAATGTACATATTTTTTCAAGACAACTAGCTAGTCCTCGTGAACCCAATAATTAACTTTTGCAATGGGCTGAAGAGCAGCAGAGTTCTAGCGGAGACCCTCCATCCGAAGGTCTAATTCTGTAAATATTTACAAGGGCATCACGGCCCCATGAAATTTGGTTGACCCTGCCATTTTCTGGCTTGGTCTCCTCCAGCAAATCGCTCGACTTCTGATTCTTCACCTGTAAAATGTGGATAACAACCCAGTTCTGTCTCCACCACAGCGCTACCATGGGGCTCACAAGAAAGGATGGATGGGAACACGATGTCAGCACTGCTGAGTTTTCTAGAAATGTAAGATGCATTTTGCAAAAGGGTCAGTTCCTATTTGCGCCAGACCAAAAAAAAAAAAAAAAGAGAGAGAGAGAGAAGCTTCGTTTACAGATTATTAAACAAAAATAATAATAAACTAATTTTAAGATCCTTCAGTGAATGCTTAGTCTAGAAACAGGGATCTTAATTTAAAAAAAAAAAAAAACGCACTGATACTGATTTTTAAAATCAGGTTTTTTTCATTTAATTATTTCACTTTCCCTATTAACTAAAGGGGTGGGAAATTTTTAAAACAATTTTTTTAAACAACTGTTGTTATTTATAACTTCCCCGGCTTTCATCTCAATGAAAATGCTTTAAAGAGACAATGTCGTGATTTCAGGGCCCTGAATTCAGTTATACTTGGCCCTATGTTCAGTCTCAACTTGGAAAGTGGTTTGTAATATTTTCCTTAATAAGGAGTACTGTTGGAGAGCAAAATTAAATTTCTCATGGGAACGTAGGAAAATGCAACTCTCTGCCAGGAGGGCCACTGTCAGTTCAAATGGGCCCGGCAGCGGCACTGGACCCAACAAAGGTCCCCCTGGGGACCAGCAGTCCACGGACACCTGCAAAGCAGGGCTAACGGCCCCCCGCAGAGCTGCAGTGCCTCATGTCGTTCTGGAAGCAGTCTGCAGCGGCCTGGCACACAGTGTCGCATGAAGGTCTCTCTGGCCAAACGTGGTGCCTGGCTTACTAAGGGATCACCAGGGGGTGCCTGGATTGGAGGGAAGCACATTCCCTTCTGCAGAGATCAAAGTCATTGTGTGAGTCAACACCAAGCTTCCTGACTTTCCCAACTCCAGTCCCCATAGCGCTCCTAAAATGATCACTTTAAAATTCTACTTTGAATGTGTTAATTTTAGATTAAGCCAGATAGAAACTATCTTACATTCCTTTTGAACAAGGTTGGGCTTACATTTCTTTTTTCATGTGAGTATAAAAATATAGGAGGAAAAAAATCTTACTCTGAGAACTTGTTTTAAAGCACCCATTAGCAATAAGTGAACACTATGTTCAGCTGACTTTACTAATTAAGTTTAGGAAAAAAATATAACCAATGCTCTAGATCTGTGGGCCCTTTTCCAAATCAGTGTATGAATACGTTGGCTGTTTTTTTGGTATAAATGTCCACCTGGATGCCTATGGTTTTGCATTCTTGCTGAATGCAGAGACAGCACCAAGGACTCATTCTGGCCCATCCGTTTGCTTCAGCAGTTAAATCCTTCCACAGGACCACGCAGTGGAAAGTTCACAGATGGCAGACCCACCTTCCTAGTTTCCTAAACCACTTAGCTTCTTGGTGGTTCAGTCAAATGAATCATAGTAAACGAGATAGGCTGTAAAAAGTGCTCTAAACCTAAGTAAGCCCACGAAGGGTAGACACCAGCATTGCACCCACAGAGAAAAGAAAGTTCCTGAGGCATCACCAGTAGGGTCTCCAGGAGCAATAGTGCCTGCCCTGAGAGTCTCTCCCCTTTTCGGCCTTCCCCTTCCCTGCCAAGGGATAGAAAAAGAATTCGTCCCAAGATTAGGTGACCCTGGGGCATAAGTCTTCAGCTCCCCAGGCCTCTGTGGCCACCCACACTTGACCCATACTAGGGAAAGGCAATGGTTTGGCACTCCAGAGACCTCTCCTACAGTCCTGACAGCAGGGGCATTTCCCCAGCCTGCCAAGAGCAATTCTGCTTGGGTAGGTAAAGCCAGAGGTGACCCAGAGCCCACATATTCCCTGCGGGTGTTCCTAAGACCCCGAGTCCCTGACATACAACACAGGGACAGCACGGACTTGCTCTAACTCCCAGCCAGAGCTGCTGCCAAACTGCCAACATAGTGAGCACTGAGATATTTCCAGTATCTTCTCGTGCTGTTTTTGGTGGGAACACAAAGTCTTTATTCCACAAGCTTGGATTTATCCATAGTTCCAAGCGTCAATCAACCAAGTCTTTGGAACATCAATTCACAAATTATCAAAAACTTAATCATGTTCATAGCTCTTAATAGACTAATTTCATTTCTGGGAAACCATTTTCATGAGTTAATCTAAAACATAAGAAAAGCTTTATTGGTCAAAGTTTTTTTTTTTCCCCCAAGTATTTACGTAAGTAAAAAACAGAAAATAATCCCCAAGCTACAGCTCAATGAGGAAATGTTAAGTGGACTATTTGGGGCCTATTAAAAATGATGTTTATCCAGGGGACACCTGGGTGGCTCAGTGGGTTAAAGCCTCTGCCTTCGGCTCTGGTCGTGATCCCAGGGTCCTGGGATTGAGCCCCACATCGGGCTTCTCTTCTCTGTAGGGAGCCTGCTTCCCCCTCTCTCTCTCTCTGCCTCCTTGTGATCTATCTCTCTCTGTGTCAAATAAATAAATAAAACCTTTAAAAAAAATGATGTTTACCCAGAAATCTGCCTCTAAAATTTATACATATACTGGTGTGTACATGAGTGTGCACACATACACATATGAACATGCATATTGGTTTGCAATAGAAAAAGATGTAAAAATAATCTATGCAACGAAAGATCCATTAATAGTCATGTAGTCAAATAGTCTATAAAATCAAATTTTTAAATTTCATACTTCTGTATCTTTGTTCTACAAGAATGTACTTTTTTTTAAAGAATGTACTATTTTTAAAGATTTTATTTATTTATTTGTCAGAGAGAGAGAGTGTACACAAGCAGGCAGAGAGGCAGGCAGAGAGAGAGAGAAGGGGAAGCAGGCTCCCTGCCGAGCAAGGAGCCCAATGTGGGGCTCGATCCCAGGACCCTGGGATCATGACCTGAGCTGAAGGCAGCGGCTTAACCGACTGGGCCACCCAGGCATCCCAAGAATGTACTATTTTTTATAATTAAACTACTACTTCAAAGGTATGAGAGATATTTCAAAGGACCAGGTCACAAATTTGCCTAAGATGAGGCAGACTTTTGACCTGGTCCCTGGGAAATGTCTCCCATGCATTATGTCCTTCAGTTTACAATGAAAGACATGGCAGGCATTTATTCCTCCTTGTACTTCCAAAGACAGGGCACAAAGGTGCAAATGCCTGGCATCGGGGGTTCCATACCATCTCCCGTGCGCACAGACACCCCAGATTATCGTTCTTCCCCAGAACACGGCACCGTACTCTTGTCTTCCTGAACTCTACGTGGTCTCCACCAATTGATCAAAACCGACGCACGGGACAAAACCCGCCTTGGTTCCTCAAATCTGAGATGCCACCAAGGGTGGGAGGCATCAGTGATACCGTCAGGCATCAGTTTATCTGGGGAGAAGGACTCCTCCATGTCACGTGCTTATCAATTGTAAGATGTATTCTGATTTCCCACTACCATGTTTTAAAATGGGCCTTTCGGAATCTGTAAGTTGCCGTCGCCCACCCTGATCTGTGATGGCCCCTCCTTCCTAGCCCTCCCCATGGCATTCTGTGCTTGCTACCAGAACCGCTTACTGTTAAGAAGCCGTAGCTCAGACAGAAGTCAGTGGGCAGGGCTGGAAGAGGGAGAAGGGCCAGGATCTGAAAGTGGCTGGCAGATTCAAGTAGACCACAGGCAGCTTGGGCTGGGAGAGGGGCAGGACAGGGTCTCTCACACAGCCTTTCCCCCAGCATAAGCTTCTAATTTAATTACAGACAAAGCTTCAAAAGAACCAGCCTTTTCACTTTACTATGCTTAATGCTCCCCTTTCTCTTAAGACCACAGCAACTGCAAAGAGGCTTTAACTTTCTTTCTCCTGTCTACAAAAATCCCAAGGGAAAAAACAGCCCAAAGTTTGGGAATCCTTGCTGTGTGGCTTCCGCCAGTGAATAATCCCTCAGAATCTGTTTCTTCATTTCTAAAATATTTATAACACTTTCTTACAGCCGGCTTGTAAAGATTAGAGGTAGAGGAGATACAGGCACCCAGGGCATAGCTTGGTATCCAGTGGGCACTCAATCAATGCTGGCCATTATGAAGAGTTGGATGGCGGTAAAGACAGTGAAACTATTAGCACATTCTCTAGGGGGGGTGTGCTTGACCCCAATGGAGCCTAAATCTATAAAAGTGAATAATTTTTTTAAAAGATTTTATTCATTTATTTGACAGAGAGAAAGATCACAAATAGGCAGAGAGGCAGGCAGAGAGAAGGGGGAGAAGCAGGCTCCCTGCCGAGCTTGGAGCCCGATGCGGGCCTTGATCCCAGGACCCTGAGATCATGACCTGAGCCGCAGGCAAAGGCTTAACCCACTGAGCCACCCAGGGGCCCCAAAAGTGAATAATTTTTTAAGTTGCTGACATGTCCAGATATGTCAGAACCGTCTCTTAGAGTCTACCTTCCTCGAGAACAAGTGCTCTGGGATGCACTTAGAAATTTAACAAGGTGAGTTAGATTTCCCCCAGCTGGGCAAACTGGGTGTTTAAGAGGCAGCGTATATAGTGAACAGAATTCAGGCAGCTTCTAACACTGCATTTGAATTGCATAGACCCTGGGAAGATCCTACCCAATATCCAGGCAACACAGGGCAAGTTGCAACATAGGGCAAGTGCAGCCACAAAACCACTGGTGGGCCAGAGAATTTGAAGAAAACAATTGTCACAAAGCCCTTCAATTCCCTTTTCTTTTTTTTTTTTTTTAAACAGAATAGCCAAATTGGATTAATTTGCAAGTCTTACTCAGAGAGTAGCTCTAAAGTGACTAATTATCACTCCTTTACTAATAGAGTTAGATTTTTTAATATTCCCAAATCCCAAACTAGGATAAAAGCTGCCCAAAGGGAAGCGGAGTGGGCTTGGTTTTCTGGGTCTCTGAGCACCACCCCATGCCCTTACCAATGAAGCAGACAAGGCTACCCAGAGTGCGTCCAAAGACCAAGAAGCATAAGGACTAGCTATTCAGTAACCTGCATAATCAGCCCAAGAATTAGCAGGAGTTGTGAGCATGGGTCTCTGGGACTGTCTGGATCCATATTCTCAGCCTGCAAGTGATTCTGAAGGACAGGCAAGAACCTAGGTTCAGGCTGGAACAAACTGATTTAGTAACATGTGTGAAATCATGTTTGGAGGATGGGGTTGCTGTTAGAAACGGACCCACAGGGAAAAGATGTGAGAAAGAGCACAGTCATTGGGGACCATTTTGTGTGGGGACAGGCAGCACCTCTCCAATGAGGCAGGATATATAAACAGACATATATAATATTTGATAACTAAGAAACACAACATAAAATAGAGCTACCTTTTGTTCAACAAGCTGTTATTAATTAATTAACTACCAAGAACTAATTTCTGTGGCGTCGGACTCCGGAGATCCCAAGATGATTTCAAACATGCTTTACCTTCAAGGGACTTACACTCTACGAGAATGAAGACAAGGGGCACAAATTAAAGGAAAATTCACCCAAACCAAGGACAGTAGAAGCCTATGGGGGCTGGGGAGGGGCTGGGCTGGCAGAGGAGGAGGAGGAGTAGCTCCACAGAGGAAGTGTGGTTTAGTGGAAAAAACGTAGGCATAAGTTATGACTCCAACTTACTATACCATACAGACAGCAAAGATCATCACAGCTGGCTTACCTGTCTCAGGGAGGTTGGGGAGCTGTGATCTATTGAGAAACAGGCTCGTGTTGAGAACAGCATAATCACGTTTCCAGACATACACACTCACTTGCAGGGAACACACACACGCACCCGCATAGGTTACCTGTTTCATCTATGGCAGCAGGAGCTTTCCTCCTTTGAGCAAACATAAAGCTTCCACATTTCTGCAAGCTCCCATCCTCCCCAAGCTCCTCCACCTTCACCGGCCTCACCTTCTGCCTCGTGTCTCCCTCCAACTCTGCCTTCCCTCCCCCCCTCCATACTTCTCTCTGCCACAGCCATCTTTCATATCTGTGCCTCTTCCTTTCCAGAAGGAGCTCCCTGTCTGCTCCTACTCCCACCCTGCTCTCATCCCCAGATGCTAATCCTCTTGTATCACTAGTCTTTCTTGTCTACCATGGTTTCACTAACAGCCTAAGTCCAAATAACCAGCCCGAAGGCCGTCTTGAGCTCCCAATTTCGATTTCCAACCAACAATGAACATTTCCAACTGAACTATCTGCTGGGCCGTCTAACAGGGGCAAGACGGAGTCATGACTTTTCCACCAATCCCTCTCCTTTTCCTGTATCTGATCTCCACCCCACCATGGTTCCATTATCCATTCATTTCTTCCTGTAATATGTATTTTGGGGGCATCTAAGTATGTCAGACAACATGATAAGTGCTAGGAATATAATGGCTGCAGTCAGCAACTGATGGGAAAAATGGACATTAAACACATAGTCCTTAATTACAAACATGATTAATAGCTGTGCATTTTGTACAAAGGAAGGATATATGTGTAATGAGAGCATCTAAGAGCATATAAGGGTGCTAAGGAAAACTTTTCCAAGGAAGCAGTTGCAACATACATGCTGTAATCTGAAGACTGGGTAGACATCAGGTAGGAAAAGATGAGTTGAATGTTCCAAACAACAACAAAAACATTTATTTACAAAGGTCCTGGGGCAGGAGGGAAACCAGAGTATTCAAAGATGAGTGTATCAATAGCCCAGGGAGCAAGGGGGAGATGAAGTGGCAAGAGAGATAAGTAGGGATCAGACCTTGCCAGGCCTTATAGGCTGGTGTGAAATTTTGTCTCCTTCCTGAAATTTCAGTAATCAATTGGCTACCTTCAACAAATCCTTATTGAGCACCTACTTTCTACTGGGCACTTCTCTAGATGCTGGGGACACAGGGAATATAGCAGAAGATGAAAGAGAGTCCTGACCTCATGGAGCTGACATATGGGTCCTACAGGCACTGAAGGGTGCTCGGCAGAACCACGGTGAGGTGGCTAATGGGAGACGGGGAGGTCACTGTGCTCATCCAGGGTATGTGACGATACACTGGACTAAGACTGAGCTGAGAAGAAAGGAGGCTGGTGAACAAGAAGGACACTGGGGAGGCACCATCAATAGGACTCAGTGGTAGATTGCTCAGAGAATGGTCAGTTTTTGTTTATTTTGAGATTTTTGGTTGTTATTTTAAAAGGGAGGTCATGAAGGAAGAGATGAAAACCCTGAGCTGAAGGAAAGAGTCTAATCTCCCTACCAAAGGGAGAAGGGACCACTGTCCACTGAATGCTCTCAAGAAGGTTAGAGAGGGGGACGCCTGGGTGGCTCAGTGGGTTAAAGCTTCTGCCTTTGGCTCAGGTCATGATCCTAGGGTTCTGGGATCAAGCTCCACATCGGGCTCTCTGCTCAGTGGGGAGCCTGCTTCCTTCTCTCTCTGTCTCTGCCTGCCTCTCTGCCTACTTGTCTGTCAAATAAATAAATAAAATCTTCAAAAAAAAAAAAAAAAAGGTTAGAGAGGGAGGTTCTCAGAGCCCAAGTAGAGAAACGTGGCCTTGGGAGGAGGGAGAGTGTGCTCCATCACCTTACATGGAGGATGGTGAAGAAAGATGCAGGTAGGAAGATTAACTTGATACCAACAAGTTAAGGAGTTTTGGTCCAGGAATTTCCCTTTTGGTTTTTTTTGTGTGTGTTGTTGTTGATATTATTATTTTTCCTATAGAAAAAAAGACCAGGTCATTTGATGAGAGTAATATAGAAAGAGGTAGAGAAAGTTGAGAAATTAGAGGAAATCAACAGAAGAGAAATGGGAAAGAGAATTTTCCAGAATAATTTAGTCAGATTGCCAGCCAGGTTGAGGGCCCTCTAAGGTCAGATACTCCTCTACATCCCCCAGAAGAAATGTGGTCCAGTTGACACTTTGATTTTGGCTCAGTGGAACTGATTTTGGACTTCTGGACCTTGGAACTACGAGAGAATAAATTTCTACTGTTTAAGTCCCCAAGTTTGTGGTATTCTAATACAGGAGCCCCAGGAAACTCAGACCATGTCTGTCCACCTACCTGTACCGTACTGAGACTTTCTGCAGGGCCCAGATGCAAGCACACAGAGAAAGAGAAGACATATTCATTCAGCGCTGGAGTCTGGCCAGGTGGGTGTGAAGACAGGGGTAAGGATGTTCTGGGTTCCAGCAGAATTAGTGGGACATGGAGTTTAGATGAGCAGGGGCAAGAAGAGAAGAGGGGCAGTCAGATGGAGCGGCAGCAGAAGGCTCCGTGGACAGGCCACCCTCCACCCATGGTCCAAGCAAGAAGCCTCCGAGTCCTACTGAGCCCTTCATCTGTTTCCAGTATTCAGTTGGTCAGGAACCCCGGCCATGCGGGCTCTTTAATGTCGGGAAATATACCTCTCTTAATGGGTGGGGTCTTGTCATCTCTCCAGTGGCTCTTGCCACAACCTCTTAACCAGCCAGCCTGCCTTTGATCTTAGGTTTTCCAAATTCTTCTAGACTGATAAGAGTTATCTTCCCCAAATGCAGATTTACTTAAATTAAGTATAATTTTGTTCCCTAGTCTAAAATTCTTCCTCTTGTCAACAAACATGTTTCCGTCCACAGTTGGTAAAAGGATAAAGTCCATCACCCTAAACTGGTATGGAAGGGGATTTAGATTCTGGCTTTCATCAGTTTCCTCTCATGCCCCAAGCTAGGCACTAGCGACTTGTTGTTCCTTCTGCCAATGCCTCCTCTCCTCAAGCTTTGAAATTCAGCCAAAGATTGGCTTCTCCCACTTTCCCCTAATGAAAAGTTCTAATGCTTATTAAGTACCAATGCTTTAGACATCAGGGAAAGTCCTCTTCTTAGAGTTACCTCCTTTGATTTGCCCAGTGAATAGGTACCATTATTGCCATCCCCCTTTTACAGGGAGGAGGAAGTGAGCTTAGAGAGGCCTGGAAGGGAATTGCAGAATTAGGATTTGAACTCAAGTCCCTCGGGCTCTAGAGGTGAACTGCCAACACTGTATTACTGGACCCAGTGGGGATGACCACACCTCTTTTGTGCTTCAGAAGCCCGTCATGCTTACACTTAAGGAGCTGTGTTCATGATTATGAAAGTTACGATAACTAATATTGAACCACTAATTATGGGCCCAGGCTTCTGATAGTCACTTATAGGTTTAACCTCTTCATTTTTTCTATTCTTTAGACAAAGGAATGGAAACTAGGAGGACTCAAGTCACACAGTTAGCAAGAGTAGAACAGGGATTTAAATCCATGCTATCTAATTCAAAAACCCTGTCTTAACTTATCCTGCCTCTCAGCCCAAAGTCTAGAACATGGCAGTGGGCAACAGATATTTAAGTGAAGCATGAATGCATGAATGGCCATCATTAGTATGTAGATGGCGCTTACAGCCATAGGAACAGATGAGCCTACCTTAGACTGTAGAGAAAGAACGGAAAGGGACGCAAGATCGAGTCTGGGGGAATGCAATATTAAGAGCAGTGGGGCTTGGTGAGGGCAATTTTGTTTCCAGGGGACATTTGACAGTGGAAACTTCTCGGGTTATCACAACTGGTGTGTGTGTGGGTGGGGAGTGCTAGGGTCTTCAGTGAGTAGAGGTCGGGGATGACATTCAGCGCCCTTCAACGTATAGGGCAGCTGCCCACAACAAAGAATGATTTGATCCCAAATGTCAATAGTGCCAAGTCGGAGGCACAGATTTAGAGGTCAGGTAGTGAGGAGAAGCAAATAAAGCCCAACCATAGTCAGAAAGAAAAATAAAGAATACAGAGAAGACAAGAGAGGAGAGTGTTTTACGAAACAGAAAGTGGTTAGTCCTCTCTGACGCTGAAGGATATGTAAGGAGATGATGGAGAAGTGTCTTCTGAGAACATGGAGACCACTGAAAAAACTGGAAGAACCAGTTCAGTGGAGTCACAGGACTAAACCCAGGCTGATGGGGTTAAGACATGAATGAATGATGAAGATGTAAGAAAAACAATGTGTGGGCATAACTCCCTTGAGATACTTGGCTCTGGAGGGGGAGCAGAGAAATGAGGTAGTGGTGGGAGATGTGCAGTCCTAGGACATTTTGGGTTTTTCAAGGATAGGAGATACTGGCGGCACTGCCTCCTACTCAGCCTGGACCCCTGACCAGACTTCTCCATGGTGCTTTGGTTCCCACTTCTCTTGGCCAGATGCCTGTGCCTTCTCGTCTTCCATTATACCCCTGGGTTTGTCAGTCCTGCAAAATTCACGCCACCTGTTCCCTTGGCCCCTGCAACCAGGCTCTTGAGGGCTGATGAAGAAATTCCAAATCTAGTCTGAAAATTTCAAATCTAGTCTGAAGGTTCCTGCTAGAAATGAGTGCTCTAAACTGGGTCTCTCTTGACATTAGGTGGTCTTTCTAGTCACCTTACAGATTTCATACTTAGTCCTGCCCCTGTTTCCAGCCTCTTCTTGCTAGCTCCTCAGTCCTTAGCCTTGTCCTCGCTCCTCTGCAGATGAGCTTGCCTCTACCTGCTTGAAAAACATTTGTTGAGCACGTTCCTGGCCAAGCTGTCCTCAATGTTTACATTTTTCTTGATGTGTGGTCTATGGGACACCTGTAGATTTACATGGGGCGTTTCTCTGCCCCAAGTCTTCACCCTTATACATGCACAGGATCCAGTTCTCTGGGTTGGGGCTCAGAGAGGTGCATTATGAACAAGAACCCAGGAGATGCTGATGCTCACCACAATTTGAAAAACAGTGGTATGTATTATTTGATCTTCTCAATAATCTTGTGAGGGAGGTATTACTATTAAAGTCCGTATTATGGGGAGAGGATCCTACATGAAGTCTATCACCTTCATTCCTAGTGCATCAAATTGTTGTATATTTTCACTAAATTCCTTTACCTTCCTCCCACCCTGGTCAAGAGTACGTCCTCTTTCAAAGACTGCCTTTGACCCAAACCCTCCCTTTTCAATTGTCCCACAATTTAGGGCATTCTGATCTTCTCTCCCTCCCCCCCCCCCCCCCCTTTTTTTCCCCCACTCCTTTTTCTCTCTGCATTTCAGTTTGGAAAACCTCTACTAACAGATCTTCAAGCTCACTGATACCTTTCCTTGGCCATGTCCGATCTTCCAGTGAGGCCAACAAAGGTATTCTTCATATCTCTCACAGTGTTTTAGGCTTCTAACATTTTCTTCTGACTCCTTCATAGCACTTCAAATTCTTTGCTTACATTACCATCTGTTCTTGCATGTTGTCTGCTTTTTTTCATTACAGCCCTTAGCCTATCAGTCACAATTATTTTAAATTTCCAGTCTGATAATTGCAAAATCTCTGCTCTAAGTCTGGTTCTGATGCTTGCGTTGTCTCTTCAGATGGTGTTTTTCTTGCCTTTTAGCATGCCTTGTAATTGTGTTGAAAGCCAGACACGATCTACAGGATGACAGGAACCGAGATGAATAAAACTTTAGTGTGAGGTTTACTGTTTATCTGGTTGGAAGTTAGGCTGTGTTTAATGTTTGCCATGGCTGTAAGTGTCAGGGCCTTCAATTCCCTCCAGTCTCCTTTTTTCTGTCTTCTCTATTATAATTGGTTTTCTCTAGAAAACTCCTTCTTAAATAGAGTTTGTGTCTTGAATCTCTCTTGGTTATAGTCCACTGTCAAACTAGAGTCCTATTGATGGGACAATAAGGTATAGAGAGGGAGAAACAGTATTTAACCTTATGGTTAAATCTCAGTTCTTTACTGGGTCTGTATCTGGACTATGACTTTCAGAAGAATTTCTTAGCCTTTTTTTTTTCCTCCCTCCCTTATGTGAGATAGGAGGGCTAGAGGAGACTAGAGTTGGCTCATTGCCCCTCCCAAAGCCCAGATAAGGCTCTGGAGTTTAACTTGAGGGCAGATCTTATTATGGAGATTATTTTGGATATATTTCAAAATATCAGGAATTTTATATTTCAAAACTTTATATTTCAAAAGATCAGGAATTTTTCTCTGATCTTCACCAGGTGAGAATATGGTGGGGCTTTTGGAGGTAAAATTCACAGAGTGTGCAGATCACCCAGTACTGGGCTCTGAGGAGTTTAACTCTCAAGCTAGTCTATACTCAGCCTCTAGCTCTCTGTCAGTGACCATGTCAGCTACTGTCTCCAGCAGATTCCGCTCCTGAGAAGCTGTGATTCTCAACAGCCCCTGTCTCTCCAGTTTTGGGGTAAGGAGGAGCAGTTCGTCTTGTGTCCTCAATTCACTGATGGATATAATTAGAGTTATTGATTTTCAGTTTTTCAGCTTTTCTCTTGTAAGGACAGGAGTAGACTTCCAAGCTCTTTATATGTCAAGGCAGAAACTGGAAATCCTTATCTCATCATTATAACTCTCTGAGTTAGTATTTTTCCAAACTGACAGGCAAGGAAACTGAAGCTTAGCAAGGTTAAATTAAGTGGCCAAAGCTTATGCAGTCAGTGAGGGGTAGAGCCGCTATGTTGCCACGAAAATGATACAATTAAATTGGGAGGCAGGCCAAGTCCTATACTAGGATCCAGAAAGGCAGCTGCACAAGGACAGGCTGCTTTGGAAAGAGGCCAGGAGGTGTGAGTAAGCGTGTGTGTCCTCACATGGATACACATGAAGGAACTCTAGGATGTCAGTGGAGTTTGAGAAGGAAAGGGGTTGAAAGTAGGCACCAGAATCCTTGTTTTTACCAAAAAGTCAGTGTCCTTCTATGGTCAAAAAGAACAATTCAGCCAATTGATGGCTGAATTTTATTTATTTATTTATTTAAATATTTTATTTATTTATTTGACAGACAGAGATCACAAGTAGGCAGAGAGGCAGGCAGAGAGAGAGGAGAAAGCAGGCTCCCCGCTGAGCAGAGAACCCGATGTGGGGCTCGATCCCAGGACCCTGGGCTCATGACCTGAGCCGAAGGCAGAGGCTTTAACCCACTGAGCCACCCAGGCGCCCCAAGGGCTGAATTTTAAAAGTGCTACCTGGGTGGCTCAGTAAGTTGAGCGTCTGACTCTTGATTTCCACTCAGATCATGATCTCATGAGATGGAGCCCCTTGTTGGGCTCCAGGCTGAGCATGGAGCCCGCTGAAGATCATCTCTCTTTCACTCTCGCTCTGCTCCTCCCCATCTCCATATGTGTGCCTTCGCTCTTCTCGCTCTCTCCGGAAATCAACAAGTAAGTAGAAAGCCACGCCTAAGAAACTGACAGCTATTTATTAAATGCCTACTATGTGGCAGGCACTGTGATAGTGCAGAACAAATCAGTGCCCTTACTTTCATGGAGTAGGCACTGCAGTGAGGAGAAATAGCTCATAAGCCCTCAAGTTAGCACACGCCATGTGGTGACAAGTGAAAAGAAGAGAACCAAAGCAGGGTGAGTGGGATTGAGTGACGGGGCTATTGTTTTTGTAAGATATCGTCAGAAATGGATGCTGACAAAAATGACCTATAAGCAGGATCCTGAAAGAAGTGAGGGAGAGAGACTTTTGGATACCTGGGGGAAGGGCATCCTGGTTAGAGGGAAGAGGAAATAAAGAGTCCCTGAAGCTTTCATCAGTGGCGTAGCTGAAAATAAAGGCTCATTCAATCTGTGGATGATGGAAAGCTGTGAGGACAGTGATGAACTTTGTTGGATAAAAGATGCCAGATCTAGTAGAATCTTGAAATGCTGCAGAGGGGCGCCTGAGTGGTTCAGTGGGTTAAAGCCTCTGCCTTCAGCTCAGGTCATGATCCCAGGGTCCTGGGATCGAGCCCCGAATCAGGCTCTCTGCTCAGCAGGGAGCCTGCTTCCTCCTCTCTCTCTGCCTGCTTCTCTGCCTGCTTGTGATCTCTGTCTGTCAAATAAATAAATAAAATCTTCAAATAAAGAAAAAAAGAAATGCTCAGAGATGAGGCACATCGAACAAGTAATGTATCATGGCAAAAATCTACGGTCTTGAACTTTATTTCAAGAAGTTAACTGCACAAGAATGGGCTTTGCAAGTTGTGGTTTAGTAACCACATAGTAAATGGATGGGAAATCCTTCTAGGCAATACTCTGGCCTCCTCAAAACAAAGAACTATGGAACATCAGGTATCAGTAGGGGGCAACTGGAGGGGTAGCTTTGCATCTAAGGGAGCTCACCAAGACAAAGTAACTTGGCAAAAGTTATTTATACATTCTCTCTGAAAGTAAGATCGGAATCAGGCTCCTACTCAAATTTCTACTTGGGCAGACGGGACAGAAAGTGATATAATAATATACATCAAGAGCTTAATAACTATCTGATACAGAAACTTGGGGTTCTAACCCATGGAAATGATCTCAAATATAGAAAAGTCATGTCCACAGGGCAGGGATTTTTGTCTGTTTGATCATAACTATATTCTCACAGCCTACAACATGCCTCATACGTACTAGTCTTAATAAATATTTGTGGAATGAATGAATGAAAAGGGATTTCTTTACAAAATTTTTTTTCTAATGTTTTAAAAATATACCAAAATCTCCTACAACAGGCTACTGTTTAAGTAAACTATCATCCATTCACTCTTTGGATTCAACTCTATTTTAAAAAGCAAGCAGATGGTTTAAATGTTTGTAACACCAGAATTAAGATCTGTCCCATAAAATAATTAGATCTGGAATGGAGGCTCATTATTCTTATTTTAAAGATGAGGGGATTGCAAGGCCACACACCGACTTATGGGCATTTTAAAGCTACTTAATACATATGCAATAAAAATTCTTTTGAAGAGGACACAAAGGACAAGATATTCCATGCTCATGAACTGGAAGAATTCATATTGTGAAAATGTCCATACTATCCAAAGCAATCCTCAAATTCAATGTTATCCCTATCAAAATACCGACAGCATTTTTCACAAAACTAGAATAAATAATACTAAAATGTGTATGGAACTACAAAAGAACAGCCAAAGCAATCCTGAGAAAGAAGAACAAAACTGGAGATATCACTATCCTAGATTTTAAGATATGCTACAAAGCTGTAGTAATCAAAACAGTATGGCATTGGCACAAAAATAGATATGTAGATCAATGCAACAAAACAGAAAGACCAGAAATAAGGCCATGCTTACGTGGTCAGTTAATCTTTGACAAAGAAGGCAAGAATATACAATGGGGAAGGACAGTCTCTTCAATGAGTGGTGTTGGGAAAACTGGACAGATATATATGCAAAAGAATGGAACTGGACCACTTTCTAACACCATACACAAAATTAAACTCAAAACGGACTGGGGTGCCTGGGTGGTTGAATGGGTTAAAGCCTCTGCCTTCGGCTCGGGTCATGATCTCAGGGTCCTGGGATCGAGCCCCGCATTGGGCTCTTTGGCAGGGAGCCTGCTTCCTCCTCTCTCTCTGCCTGCCTCTCTGCCTACTTGTGATCTGTCTCTGCCAAAGAAATAAATTAAAACAAAACAAAGCAAACAAACAAAAAAATGGATTAAAGACCTAAATGGGAGACATAAAACCATAAAATTCCTAGAAGAAACCACAGGGGACCATTTCTTTGACATTGGCCTTAAGGACATCTTTCTAGATGTTTCCTGAGGCAAGAGAAACAAAAACAAAAGTAAACTATTGGGACTACATCAAAATAAAAAGCTTCTGCACAGCAAAGGAAACCATCAACAAAATGAAAAGGCAACCTACTAAGAGAAGATACTTGATATATCTGATTAAAGGTTAAAATGCAAACTATATAAAGAACTTAGACAACTTTACATCAAAAAATAAATAGTCTGATTAAAAATGGGCAGTGGATCTGAATAGACACTTTTCCAGAGAAGACATACAGATGAAAAGATATTCAATATCATTCATCATCAGAAGAGAAATGCAAAGCCAAGTGGCCATGGGATGTCACCTCACACCTGTCAGAATGACTAGAGTCAAAAAGATAAGAAATAACAAGTGTTGGCGACAATGTGAAGAAAGAGGACTCCTACTCCCCTAGTGCACTGTTGGCAGGAATGCAAATTGGTGCAGCCTCTGTTGAGAACAGCCTGGGTGGCTCAGTGGGTTAAGCTACTGCCTTGGGTTCAGGTCATGATCTTGGAGTCCCAGGATCGAGTCCTGCATCGGGCTCCCTGCTCAGCAGGGAGACTGCTTCTTCCGCTGATCTCTCTCCTCTCATGCTCTCTCTCTCTCTCTCAAATAAATAATAAAATCTTTTTTTTTTTTTTAAGAAAACAATATAGAGGTTCCTCAAAAAATTAAAAATATATTCCACTACTGGGTATTTACCCAAAGAAAACAAAACCCACTTATTTGAAAAGATACATGTACCCTTATATTTATTTCAGGATTATTTACAATAGCCAAAATATGGAAGTAACCCAAAAGTCCATCCATAAAGGAATGGATGAAGATGAGGCCTCTCTCTATATAATGGAATATTGCTCAGCCTGAGGATATGAACTTGACATTTGGGATAAACATGCATAGACCTAGTGGATGTTATGCTAAGTCAGACAGAGAAAGACAAATACTGCATGATTTCACTTGTATGTGGACTCTAAAAACAAAACAAATGAATAAACAAAAAGCAGAAATAGACTGGTAAGTACAGAGAACAAACTGATAGTTGCCAGAGGGGAGGCATTATGGGGGATGGACGAAATGGGTGAAGTAGAGTGGGAGATACAAGCTTCTAATTACGGAATGAAGAACTCACAGGGATGAAAGGGGCAGCCTATGGAGCAGAGTCAATGGTATTGTAATAGTGCTGCTTGGGGACAGACGTGAACACAGCATAATGTAGGCAGTTATCCCTATGCTGTACACCTGAAACTGATGTAATATTGCGTGTCAGCTACACTTCAATTAAAATAATAAAAAATAGAGGCAGCTGGTGGCTCAGTCATTAAGTGTCTGCCTTCAGCTCGGGTCATGATCCCAGGGTCCTAGGATCGAGACCTGCAACAGGCTCTCTGTCCTGTGGGAAGCCTGCTTCTCCCTCTCCCGCTCCCCCTGCTTGTGTTCCCTCTCTTGCTGTGTCTCTGTCAAATAAATGAATAAAATCTTTTAAAATATTTTTAAAAATATATTTAAAAGTGAAAATAGGGGCACCTAATCAGAAAAGCATGTGACTCTTGATCTCAGGATTGTGAGTTCGAGCCCCACCTTGGCTGTACAGATCACTTTAAGATAAAATCTTTAAAAATAACAATAACAAAAGTGAACAGTAAAAATGAGAGGATTGCAAGGCTACACAGTGCTCATGGGCATTTTAAAGCTACTTAATACATACCTGATAAAAGTTCATTGGGGGTAGTAACAGGTTATCTATTGTCTGCTACACAATTCTACAAGGTATTTGAGAATGATTTCCAGACCTTTAGAAAGATAGATGGAAACAATACTAGTTCCCAGGCAAGAAAGCGTGCGACCAACTCATGCCCACAAACAAGCTGGAAGGGCCAGAAATTCCAGCAGCAAGTCATCCATCAATTTGGAAGACCTTTATCAACTGGCCAGAGTGCCAAGCCTTGGGGAGGCCGTGGGAATACAGAGATGGCCACGGCCCAGATTTCTGCTGCTCTGCAGACTCGTGGAGGGGAGCAGGGCTTTCACGCCTCAGGGCCACAGGGTATGAAGAACTGGGATAAAAGTGCCAAGCATGTGAGAGCTCAGAGATGGGGAAGGGGCCCAGACTCCAAATGGGATGGAAGCAGGACATGGGGTCAGGGGCGATGGCACAGGAAGGATCTATAGGGTGATAAAACCTGTGTGCTTCTGGAATGACCCTGAAAGGATTTTAGGGGACAAGCAGTCAACTTCTGTGTGTCCCTCCCACATTTCTCCTCCCGCAACTACCGGAGATGCTGAAAGGATGAAATAGCCCAGTCTGTCCCCACGTGTCTCCATCCCGGTCCATGGCCATCTGTGGCCCTGTGACACCCTTTGTCACATCTCTGTTTCACTCTAGTGTTACTTGGCCTGTGTGACGTGAATGACAACAGTGCCTACCTCATGGGAAGGTCAGAAATGGACAGGAAATCAGTACATTTAGTTATTTGACAGGTGTGTGCTGAGTGCCTGTTGGGTGCTGTCGTGAGCGAAATGGGCAGTCGTATTCTCATGGAACTTTACAGCGAAGAGAGAGGGAATTAAACCAACAGACTAGTTCGTACCCGGAGGGGATAGGTGTGGTTTTATCTCTGTCTGTTCATTCCTACTCTCCCATCCCCTCTTCACCCCCATGCACAGCCTTTGTCAATGTATCACTTGAACCAGTTTTCAGTGAGGCTGCTGTCTGGTCACAAAGCCAGTAATGGAGCCCAGCCAACCACCCAGCACCCTCACTGACCAGAGTTCTGCATTTATTTACTGGGCATCCTGGATCCAGCAACTCTGAAGTTTTTCCATTTTACTTTAGAGCTTTCTCAGTCACATGACGATGAAGATAGAAAGAGTGAGACAAGTCTGTTCTCCCCTCACTGGTGGCGTCAGACAGACAGCGGCTTGGTTTTGCCTCAGAAGGGTGTCTGCTCACGTGTCCGTAGGGATGGGGTTGGTGATTCACTGGCCACAGGGACGTGGAAAGGGCACTGAGCTGCTGGCTCAGGAAGAAGAAACATGGATTAGGGTCCACTGTGTTGGGAATTCTACATAAATTATCTCCTCTGATTCTCAAAATAACCTTTATCATCCCTGATTTATAGATGAAGGAACTAAGATTTCAAAGACATTAAGCGATTTTTTTACCTAGCTGGTAGAGACAGAGTTTGAGCCCAGGTCTGCTGTACTGGAAATAGAAAAAGTTAAGCTAGAATTGGGGAAATGATGGGATGCATGGTCTTTTTTGAGGAAGAAAATCAGCCTAGAAATAGGACTGCTTTCTTTTGTCAGAATAACCCATAATAACCCAGCAGCATAATAACACTGTAAACATAGACACATGTGTGAGTGTGTGTGTGTGTGTGTGTGTGTGTGCGCGCGTATACAGAGAGTAAGAGAGGCTCTGAACCCTGTAATTTAATTCTTGAAATTAATAATAAGGAAATGCTCACAGATACTAACAAAGATTTATGTGTTATATTTCTTGCAGTAGTTTTTTTTTTAGCAGAAAAGAGAAAAAAAATAAAGAGGAAAACTAGAACTACCTATTTGCCCAACAATAGAGGAACAATTGAATAAATTATAATTCAATGGAATAGTGGAGTATTATAAAGCCATTAAAATTCATGCTGTGGAATAATGTTTAATTGCTTTGAAATATACTCATAATGTTCATGAAAAATAAAAGAGGATATGAGACCCTATATATAGTTTTGTTCCAATATTTGTTGAATAACTCTATATATGCATCTATATTTAAGATCTGGGAGGAAATGTACCCAAATGTTAGTGATGATTATCTGTAAGATGACCTTTTTTATTTATTTTTTATCTTTCTCTGTATTTATCCTTTTCTGTATTCTTCAACACAAAACAAGGGTATGCTCTGTGCTCCAGTCCCCACAGAGCATCTGCTTCTCAGACTTAGTTACTTGCCTGCTTGGAAGTGCCTTTTGTCCTTTCTGGTAGCGGACGCCAGAGACTCAGGCTGTGGAGGCCTGAGGACCCAATGTCTACCCCCGGCACTCACAAGGCAAGCTGCTTTTCACTCTTCTTACAAAGGATTTGAGACAGTAATTTTAAAAAAGAAAGCTAAGCATTGAACAAGAGGTACTGTTTTCAAAATGTGTTCTTCTGGTGGTTCTATTAGGTCCCATCTCTACAGAGACATTTTACACTAAGTGAGTTCCCGAAGCGAAAGGGATGGCATGAAAGACCTTTTTCATCCCCTGGTTCATTCATTCATTCATTCATTCATGTAAGAAAACTTACTGTGCGGGCGCCTGGGTGGTTCAGTGGGTTAAAGCCTCTGCCTTCGGCTCAGGTCATGATCTCAGGGTCCTGGAATCGAGCCCCGCATCAGGCTCTCTGCTCAGCAGGGAGCCTGCTTCCCTTCCTCTCTCTCTGCCTGCCTCTCTGCCTACTGTGATCTCTGTCTGTCAAATAAATAAATAAAATCTTAATTCTTACTGTGTCCTCGCTGGGCTCTCTGCCCTCATCAAAGACGATATATTGAAACATTAAATAGGGAAAGTTTTAAAATAGAGGTATGAGGAAAGAGCAGGGTGGTCTTCACACATCCCTTTCATCTTCGTCCCTTGTCTGCCTGTAAGATTTAACCAGCCAAAGAGACAACACAAAGTAATCACCTCTCTGTCCTTTCTCTCCTCCCGAATCAGCACTCACGCCTCACTTCCTGAAGATGACTGTTTTCTTATCTGCACACATGCAGCAATTCTAGCACCTATCATAATGCAGTATGGTTCTTCCTATATAGTTCTTAGCTGTTCGCTCAACATGCTTCCACAAAGCCAAGTCTCTTCATGTACATGCGCAATTGGGTTGCTCTGTGTCACAGGTGCAAAATGATAGAACTTCCCTAGGGTCAACAAAGGAGACCACCGCAATATATAAAGAAATAAATATCTAGGTGTTCCTATAACCCACTTGGGATCCTCCAGGATACCCAGCATACCAGGGTTGGGAAGTTCTGCTATAGATCTCGACCTCCTGCTACCAGGGGCCAGGGCTTAATTATTCATCTTGGTACGCTCAGAGCCTAGTGTGTTGCCTTTCACATCGCTGGTAATTCGTGCTTTCACTAATGCATCTTGGCCAGCATTTACCGAGTGTCCACCAGTCTGGTGCTGATTGTTAGAAATAAACTAGTGAATAAAATGGATACGGTTTTGCCCTACAATCTGGTAGGGATTGAGCAATGTGAAACAATCCAATAAAGAAACATATAACTATAAGTTTTAAAAACCATGCTGAAGGAAAAGTACAGAGAGCTATGAATGCTAAGAAACTATCTGAATAAATGAATGAATGAAATACATATCTTACACTGTAATATTCATTCAATAGGAAGGTATACTCTATATATAGAGAGAATATTGTGAGCTTTCTTGGGATGGATTAAGAATCCATAAAATACTCTTGATCTCGAGAAACAAACTGAGGGTTGCTGGAGCAGAGGGGTGTGAGACAGGGATAGGGAGGCTGGTGATGGACACTGGGGAGGGCATGTACTATGGTGAGTGCTGTGAAATGTGTAAGCCTGACAATTCACAGACCTGTATCTCTGAAACAAATAATATATTGTATGTTTAAAAAAAAAAAAAAAAAAGAATCCCATAAGATAATCTAGCTCTTGTGTTTATGCTCCTATGATCTAAGACCTCAGTAGCTTTTCATGGTGCTATCTCATAGGTGACTCTTTCTGAACTTACAGGTAACTAAAAATCCTAAGTATTTTGTTGTTGTTTGTTTAATGTGTTTCCATAAATTCAACCATCTCTTCTTGTACACATGCCATTGGTTATTTGGATCTACGTAGGTGACTTTCTGTGTTCCTCCATTAGCTTTCATCTTGCTAGATCTGGTCTATCAACTTGACCTATGCCAAACCTATGATTGAGGACTGCCCAAATCCTAGTCCTGACATGGGAATATACTGTCCCCTTCACGTCAGTGGGTGTGGTTACCACGATGAAAGGCCCATATCAGGTTTTTGACAGGAGTACTGTGTGGAATTTTATAATCACCTGTACAATACATATCAAAAACATTAAAATGTCCATATTCTTTGCATCTGTGATTATAGTTCTGGGAATCTACTCTAGCAAAAAATTACCAAAGAAAAACACATGCAGAAGATGTTTTTACATTATTATAATAATGTTTTCACATTATTTATAACAGTGAATCGCAGATTGAAAAATCCTAGTATCTTTTAAGGAGCATGATTAAGCTTGTGTGGCTATACGAAGAGAAAATTTTCCTATAAACTAAGAAAATTCCTAAGAATAGGCTTGCGATGGAATTTGAATTTTAGAAAATTGTGTCCAAACCTCTTTAAGCTCCTTACATGGCTCAGGACCCATTAGATGCTAAGACAGATTATTAATGAAGAAAAGATGAAAACAGGTTAGAAACAGGTGATTAAGAGTATGGGATAATTCATTATTAAAAAGACACTTGTTTGTATGGTATTGATAAGGGATCTTCTCAGGCAGACAACCCTTTATAAATGAGGTTTTCTTCCTCTATCGGCAGACTATTACGTTAAGCTAGTTGATGCATACGGGCCTTAAGAATAAAATAAAGGGGGGCGCCTGGGTGGCTCAGTGGGTTAAGCCACTGCCTTCGGCTCAGGTCATGATCTCAGGGTCCTGGGGTGGAGCCCCGCATGGGGCTCTCTGCTCAGCGGGGAGCCTGCTTCGCCCTCTCTCTCTGCCTGCCTCTCTGCCTGTGATCTCTCTCTCTGTCAAATGAGTAAAATCTTTTAATTTTTTTATATATATATTTTTAAGAATTTTTATTTATTTATTTGACAGACAGAGATCACAAGTAGGCAGAAAGGCAGGTAGAGAGAGAGGAAGGGAAGCAGGCTCCCTGCTGAGGAGAGAGCCCGACGCGGGGCTCGATCCCAGGACCCTGAGATCATGACCTGAGCCAAAGGCAGTGGCTTAACCCACTGAGCCACCCAGGCGCCCCATGAGTAAAATCTTTAAAAAAAAAAAAAAAAGAATAAAATAAAGGGATGGCATTATAAATTAGCAGCTTAATATCTGGTCAATAAATATTTGAGTGTCCACTCCATGTGGGACACCATTGTAGGTATTGGGATACGGCAGCAAACAAGACAAATAAACATCTCTTTCTCATGGAGCTTATAACTGAAATGGAAGGGGCAGAGAACATTCAAGTCGACAAGTCAAATGGCCCATCAGGTGCCAATAAAGGCAACAAGACAAAAATTAAGTGGGGAAGAAGAAGGCTCAGAAGTCCAGCCCAGGAGCTGAAGGAGTAGGGGGAGGGAAGTTTCAAACAGGGGAATCTGGACAGCCTCCCCGAGAAAGGGACATCTGAGCAAAGACCTGGAGGGAAGGGGAGAATGAGCTGGACAGTTGGCTTGGTTGTGAGCATTCCAGGGAGCAACTGGGCTTTAGAAATACAATGTTAAGGATTAGCAGGTTACTTCTGTGCAGGCCGTCCATCCCCTGCATTCCTTGTCAGTTCCAATTAACCATAAGTACACGCGCTTGCTCATCAAAGAGAGATTCCCATGTCTCTCCCTTCTGGCAGCCAGGGACAGACGCCCTAGTTGGTGCAGGCTGCCATGTTGGACCCGCTGTCGGAAGCAGAGGAGCAACCCACCCCCTTCTCCTTGGGCCTTCTGCCGCCTGTTAACAGCGTGACCCTGTACCCAGCCTCCCCGTTCCCCCGTTCCCCCGCTGAGTCTAAAGGGGCGTTAAAATTCACATTTGTTTGTACCCGGTGCGTCTATATGCTCTGCATGAGGGCTCCCTTGTGTAGAAGCAAAATCCCCCACTCTCAGAGTCACTTTTTAGAACTCAGAATATCATCTTTGACCAGATTGAAAGAGGATGAGAATTTCGCTTCCATTGTCAAAGTCCTCAAAATTGTTGTCTTTGGAGTGAGGGTGTGAACAAAGAAGCAGACGGAAATATGCGTTCGTCGCTGCATGTTATGTTGTTAAAATCAAGAGGGCACTTGTAGGTTCTGGTCACCTGCTCAGTTCCCACTGATGACTCGCTGCCAGTTGGTCACAGAGGTAAATGTAAGCGTCCAGTTCCAGGGAGGCCACCGTCAGCTACAGGCGGGCAAGGCTGCATCTGCTGTTCTCACCTCCGTTACCCCCAGTGCCCACCTCAGTGACTGGCATGCAGGAGACACTCTGTAAATGCTCACGAGTGACCCCCAAGATGACAGCTTTGGTAGACAGAGAAAAGACATGCAGGAGAGAGTGGGAGGGGCGAGGACAGAGACAGCGGCATCTGACGCAGGAGAGGGAAGGCGGAGACAGGGGCTGTGTGTGATTCCTCCCCCTCCAACCTCCAAGATGAGAGGAACAGAAGCGGAGTGTGCATTTAGCGCACAAGGGCAGGGGCGGAGGGGAGGGGACAGGAAGTGTGAGAATATCACCGGCATGAGGTCTGGCCCCTCTCCCCCACGGAGGACTCGGATTACTTTGGTCAATTTACTTAGTACCCTGGAGACTCTGTTCTATCTTCTGGAAAATGGAGGTAACAACACGGACCTCGCAGGGTTGCTGTGAGAACGAAGGAGGACAATGCATGGAAAGCCCTTGGCACAGAAACTACCCCCACAAAAAAGTCGTAGTAGACGCTCATGTTTTCACTGAACACGGACACAGGGTGAGGCAGTGTAGACCGTGGTCGGGTGGTCGAGAGCAGAGATCTGCAGCCAGACTGGTTGAGTCTGAATCCCGGCTTTATCACTCCGAGCTGAGTGGTCTTAAGAAAGTTACTTAATTGCTCTGTGCCACAATTCCCTCCTCTGCGAAAAACAGGACAACACTCCTATCCAGAGTGTTGCCCTGAGGATTAAATCAGTTAATAAATGTAAACCACTTAGAACAGTATCTGGCACACAAGCATTATTACTGTCTGCTCGGCATGTTTTGTGTTTGTTTCCCACTTTGATTCCTCCAGGGCTGGCGGGAGGAGCGAGGCTATGTGGGAGCAGACGGATCTGTGGTTCAAGGCGGATGGGCTGGATCCAGATCTCATTCCAACGTGGTTCTCAAACTCTAGCAGATGCTAGATTCACCCAGAGGCTTGAGAAAGCAGAGGTCATGGAGACCCCCACCCTCAGAGTTTCTCAGTCAGTGGGTCTGGGTGGGCCTTGAGATTCTGTCTTTCTAAAAAGTGCCCAGTCCCAGGTGGTCCAGGGACCACACTCTGGTGGTGATCCATCGTGAGGTAACAAGAAATGATGTCCAAAGCTCCAAAAGAAGGAAGAAGGGAGGATGCTTAAAGAGATAGGAGTTCTGGAAAATTCCAAATAGGACTGAGCAATGGACACTAGTGGAAAGAGTAACATGTTCATTTATTCATTCAACAAACATCTACTCATTGCCCAATGTGAACTGGGCCCTGTATTCACTCATCAGTTGAAGGGACCAAGATTTAGCGGAGTAGGAATGACAATGAGTTGGAGAGAACTATCAATGTATCATATTAAAACAGAAGAGCCTTTAAAGAAAGAAGCCACGTGGGATGCCTGGGTGGCTCAGTTGGTTAAGCCACTGCCTTCGGCTCAGGTCATGATCCCAGGGTCCTGGGATCGAGTCCCACATCGGGCTCCTTGCTCAGTGGGGAGCCTGCTTCTCTCTCTGCCTCTGCCTGCCTCTCTGCCTGCTTGTGTTCTCTCACTCTCTCTCTCTCTCTAACAAATAAATAAATAAAATCTTTAAAAAAAAAAAAAAAAAAGAAAGAAGCCACGTAACTCCTCACACCTAACTTCACATCAAGTCCCCATCAGGCTAACTCAGGCATCGTTTGTGTGTGTGTGGGGGGGGGGGGGGGGGTAGAATATACATAGAATTGGCCATCCTAACCATTTTAAGTGCACAGTTCAGTGACATCAAGTACATTCACATTTTCATGCAGTCATCACCCCTGTCCCCCTCCAGAATGTTTTTTCATCTTCCAAACCCAAACTGTGTACCTGTTCATCAATAATTCCTATTCCCTCCTCCTGGACATCCCCTGGCAGCTACCACTGGACTTCCTGTTTCTCTGGATTTGACTACTCTCTGTCACATGAGTGGAATCATACAGTATGTGTCCTTTTGTCCATACTGTCCATATAGTATGTGACTGGCTTATTTCACTTCACACGGTATCTTCAAGGTCACCTAGGTGGTAGCATGCACCGGAATAAGAATTCATATTGCACGGTGTGTGTACACCATGTCTGTTCATCTGTTCTTGCTTCGGTGGGTGCTTGCATTGTTTAGCCTTTTGGCTACTGTGAACACTGCTACTATGAACACAGGTGTACAAATCTCTGTTTGAACCCTGATTTCAACTCTTTTGAGCATATATCTCTAAGCATCCTTTTAGAGAAGATTCATTTTGTCTGGGTGAAAATTAAGGTCCCATGCTCCCCCACCCCCCCCCCACCTCTTCCCTTCCTAGAACTTTACCCCTCCTGACAGGCAGGCACCCAGATCTCTCAGCTGCCCGAGTCTGAAACACCAGCCACACCTCCAGGTAAATTAGCGCAACAAGGACGGGGGACTAGACCTCAGTGCTCTGTGGGCTGAGCGCGTGCCTGGATTTCCCTCTCTCGAGGATGATGACCTCACCGACACGCTGTGCAAACACACTTGTGCCCGGAGCTTATTCAGTACTATTCAGAGCTTAAACAGTTCAGTCTCTGGAATCAGACACCTGGTGGAGGAACCTGGCCTTATTCCTCACTAGCTGATTAAGCAAATGATGTAACCTGGCTAGTTTCAATTTCCTGATCCATGAAACAGGAATACAAGTTCCTATCTACTTGGTTGTTTGGAGAACCAAAAGGAGATGAGGTATACTAATTAGATTAAGAGGAGATAAACCAAAATAAAGTAAAGAACTTAACCTAATGCCTGGCATAGGGTCAGAACCCAACAAATATTGGCCATCATTAGTATTATAATTGGGCAATGTCTTCAGATATATGCCAAGAAAGTTCCTGCTCATACCTAAGTACACACAAGGACATTACGATGAGCATGGAATTAACGGTCCCAATAGGCTGGAAGCCCAAAAGCCGAAGCAATGGAATTTTTTTTTTTTTTTTTTTGCAATGGACATTTTTTAAAACAGGGGATTCAAAATTACAACCTGGCTACAAAAAGATTAAAAGATATCTTTGGGCGAAGAAGATATTTTGGGGCAGGTCCCTCTACGGCACCCTCAATTGCACCAGAGGCCCCAGCAGTCAACTACGGGCGTATTTCTGAGGTTTTATTTTGTTCTTCTGAGTTTGCAAATGCCAGATAAAAAATGGATTCTAGAACAATGGAAATTTAAGATGAGAAATGGTTCCAGCCAATTTGGCCAGGCCTCCTCCTCGGATGGCCCCAATCCTTCTGGGACAGGTTCTGACGACTGGACGGCCTTTTTTCTAAACCTCTGAAAGGGGATGATGTTCCCGCCACTTCCCTTGGAAGAATATTCCACGGTGAAATATGACTCACTGTCAGGGCCCTCGCCTTTGCGATTCCCTTTCTTCTCTTGACCCACTTTCGTCTTGCCGTGCCCTTTTGTACAAAGTCAAACGCAGCCTCCCCTGGAGGAGGCCGCTCTGTGAGGACTGACATTTAAAGACCATTACCACCTCTCACACTCAGCCCTGTTCATTTAGCCAAGCAAAGCATGTTTAATTCTTTTAATCTCCTCTCATAAATCAATCTCTTCGTCCCTTTAATAGCCCTTCTCCTATGCTTCGTATTCCTTCCAGTCGGGCCATCCTAAGCTCTCGTTCGGTGGACGCTTGAGAATTGCCAGTCAGTCACCAAAGGGGTCTCAGGAAAAACAGCCGGGCCCCGCCAGGGCTCCGAGCGTCCCACAGAGCTGGGCTGTCTGCCGCCCGCAGGCACTGGGAGCTCAGAGCAGAGCCCTGCCTGCTGGCCGGGCCCGAAGGCCTTCCGGCATTTGCTGCCTACTCCTTTATGCATCTTTCCAACGGACCTGATCCGCCATGACTGTGGCCAAGGGAAGTGCCCTCAGGAAGTGGTACCTCAGCCACCTCGGGCCCCTGGGTCTCTGCTGTCACTTAAGCTCCTCAGTCTGCCCACCTCTCACCTGGCTTCCACCCACAAGGGCACGGGGGCTGTGGAGGAGCCCAGAGGGGTCTTACCTGGAAGGTCCCAGCGTGGTCTTCTTCCTTATCGCCCTCTCTGTTCTCTTTGAGGGCAATTAATGTGAATCCTCTGAAGTAGGAGGGAGGGGCAGCTGAAAGCGTTACTGTGGAGAGAGAAGAAAGCAAATTAAGAGCACAGGAATCAGCTGGCTTCCATCTGACAAAGGGATGTTCACGAGTTCTCCATCAGTATGCCAGACCTGTGGGTTGGACGGGCCGTGGACAGTGGAAAAGTCTCATTCCTTTGAGTCATGAACTATCGCCCTCCACCCTGCTCCCCCCTACATTTCAGAACTTGTGAAATGCCTCAACTGTGATCTCAGCTGAACCAACAAAGGCTTCAGTGAGCTCTCTCCAAGTATCCACAATTTGATAAAGAGAGTCCCTGGTCAGTAGTCCCGTCTTGACAGCTGTGTCATGTTGGACTTCACCATTAGACTGGTCTGAGAGAAACCTAGCTGCTCACAGCAGAACTCCCTTACAAAGTCCTTTGTGGGGGCAGAGATGGCTGTATGTTTTCCAAAACATAATTCCTTTTTCTTGTGAGATCTCAGCTAGGCCACATTCCCAGCCTCCCCTGAGGTTAGGTCTGTTTGCACTCTCATTCTTTCAAGGGAAAGCACAGACAGACATGATGAATCCCACTTCCATCCTGGCCCACACAAACTTCCTACTCTTGCTTTCCCACCTATGGCTGCAGAATGCAGGGGATCCAGCAGGAGACTCTGGTGTCGTGCGAGAAGATGGTGGAGCCACAAGAGGGAAGGAACCTGGGTTTCTGAATAACTACAGAGAGAATCACTCATGGACCAGAAATATCCATGTTTACTTTGCATGAACTGGAAATAAACTACAGTTATAAAATATAACTATGTTTTCATGAAAATCTAGCTTAAGGGTCTACTCAGCAATGATGGTCACCCCTTCATTTGTATCTTCAATCTCCCGAGATGGAAATTCTTTCTTGCAATTTTTGCATTGCATTGCAATACTCTTTTTACCAGCCTTCTCCATTGGACTGTGAGTTATGCTGGAGAGGAATTCATTTTAATTCTTTGTATCTCTATCCCCTAGCACAGAGCCTGACATCCAAAAAAAAAAAAAAAAAAAATCTCAATTCCAGTTTCTTGAAATTTATGTAAGTTGAGATTTAAATTACTGTGTGGATTAAAGTGCTAAGATTCTGGACTTTAAATGTGGAATTATAGACTCTTAGAGCCTCAAGCCTCTCCCAAGAATCTTCCATTCCAGCCCTTTAATTTCACAGACAGGAAACAAAGACACAGAGAGGTCAACAGACACACCAAGGTGGTAAGATGACCCAGAGGCAGACTTCGGGCCATACTCCCTCCCCAGCTTAACATTCCGCCCAGAATTATACATAGTGAGTATATTAGTCATAGCATGGGTATTTCACAGGGTTAAGCTTTAAAACTTTAAAAATCAATTCATTTAACAAATAACATTTACATGATTCTGATAAGCAACCACCCGTCACGGAAGGATATTCTAGTCTTCTAGTTTCAGTCCTAAAAATAAAGGACCCCCAAACCCTAAAAGCTAAAACCCTAAAGCTAAAAGCCACCAGTGGTCACAGTGATATTTCAGGGCAGGACTTTGAGACGCAAAGATTGCAAATCTCACGCTATAATTGGTCAGTTCATCCCATAAAAGCAGTAGAGCATTCTAATTGGCTACTGATGTCTAGAAAAGGTCAAATAGACCTTCCCAGTAAGGAAGAAAGGGTGAGAGGAAAAGCACAGTAAAACAGCCAGGAAAGTATAGTGCTCAAGAGCGGCCGACAGAGAATGATGACTCTGACGTCAGAAGAAAGAGCTGAGATCCCTGAGGGACAGACTCCCAGCCTTAAAGCAGTCTGAGGCTATCTAGAGTGGGGCAACAAATGAACAAATAAAAGAAAACAAAAACAGACTCACATAACAGAGAAAAATCTGGTGGTTGTCACAGGGGAGTGGAGTGGGGGGGATGGGTAAAATAGGGGGAGAAGATTAAAAGGTACAAACTTCCAGTTATAAAATAAGTAAGAGAAGGAGACGCAATATACAGCATAGGGAATACAGTTAAGCATATCATAAAACCTTTATGTGGCCACAGGTAGTAGCTAGATTTATCATGGATTGCCTTGCGATGCACAGAAATTTTGAATTGCTATGTTGTACACCTGAAACTAATATAATATGGTATGTAGACTGCACTGCAATTAAAAAACCTACAGGTGGGCATGATAACAGCACTTACGTCCAAGTATCAGTGGGAAGGGTGAATGAATTAATACATGTAAAGTTCTTAAAATCCTGCCTGGAATATAAGAGGCACTTAATAAATATTAGCTCTTATCAGTGATGAGATGATCACATTGCATTTTGTGGATAAGTGTTTGTTTACCTACTCGCTCAAGTCCTTCAAAAGCGAGAACCACATCTAGGCTTGGCACAGTGATTAGCACAGAGTTGATGTGCGGTTAAGTTTACTGAATTGTGTTCATGGACAAGTAAACTCACTGTTATAAAGATGTCAGTTCTTCTCAAATTGATTTATAGATTCAGTGCAATCTAAATTAAACTGTCATCATGTTTTTTGGGGAAATGACAGGTTGATTGTAAAACATACATGGAAATGCAAAGGGTCAAGAATATCAAAGGCCATCTAGAGAGCTGAAAAGTTGGGGGGCCTGGGCTACCACGAGTTGAGACTAATGCAGCTACAGAAGTTCGGCCAGTGTGTCCTAGCAAGGAAGGAGGAAAGGCCAATTGTATAGTTTGGGGTCTAGCAAAAGTTCTACGAGTACCTGGAAACTTGATGTATGATTAAGGACGGGATGCAGGGCAGCTGGGGGAAAAGACAATTATCTTCAACAGAGCTGCTGGGGCAACTAGACAACCAGGTAAAAACAGGTGTCTCTTGGTCTTACAGATCACACACACACAAAATAAACTTTACACAGATGGTAGAGTAGATGTGAAGAACAAAACAACAAAGCTTTCAGAAGTTGACCAAGGATAAAATATGTATGACCTTGGAGTCAGAAAGACTTTTTAAGCAGGACATACAAAACAACAACAACAACAACAACAAAACACTGACAATAAAGGAGAAGATATATAGATGAGATGATATAAAAATTTTGCTCAAGAAAAGACACCATTAGGAACAAGCAGGGCAGAGTGTGGAAGAAGGTATTTGCAACTGACTTTAATCCAAAACATATAAAGCTTCTTTCTGATCAATAAGAAAAAGATAGACAACACAATAGAGAAAAATAGGCAAAACACAAGAACTAAAACTTCATTAAAGAAGGTCTCCAAATGGCCAAAAAGCATATGAGACACCCAACCTCGTTAGCCAACAGGGAGATAAAAATTACTGCATTTCCATCAGGTTGACTAAACATAAAAGGACTAACAATATCAAACGTTAACTGCAACTTTCAAACACCGGTGAACCAAAAATAAGCAGTTTTCACTGGAAAACTCTTTGGCGGTATTTACTGAGGCCGAACACATACACACCCTATGATCCAGTAATGTCACCCTAAATCAACAGGAATGCATACAGATGGGGACCACACAACACCCATCAGAAGATTCATAGTAACATTGTATGGAAACGCTCAATGTCCATCATCAGTAAGATGGATATGTAAGTCATGGCATATTCGTATAATTGAACGCACTGTAGTCATGCAAAGGAAGGAATTCCTACTACATACAACAGGGATGAATCTCATAAACATAACTGAGTGAAAGAAGACACTCAAAATAATACAAAAGCTGTGTCTTCTTTCACTTGAGATAATTACAAAGTTCAAAAACAGACCACATAATCTATGATGCAGAGGTCAGGACAGCAGTTACCATGAGGCAAAGTGGAGTGAGAATTGATCTGGGGGTTGGGGGCACAAGAGACACCTCTGGAGCACAGATCATGTTCTGTTTCTTGATCTGGGGACCGGTTGCCCCAGTGTACTCAACATGTGATAATTCACTGAGCTGTGTGATTTGTGAACTTTTCCCTGGGTTAGTTATATTTTGATAAAATTATTATAAAGTAATGTTTCTGAATGATAAATACTCACTTTTTTGTACATCTGGGTAGTGCCCTTAAAGGGCTAACCATAAACTCAGCTTCCCAGAGTGCTGCACTCCTGCTGGTTCAAAAACACTGAGGGGTACTCTCCCTCACTGAGTACAACCAACAAGATGGCGGCTCTGGAGGTGGAACTCAGTGTGGGGCTTCGATCCCTCATTATCACTGGTGACGATGGTGGTACACAGTATAATCTGAAGGAAGACAGGAGATCCCAGCCCTCCAGAGAGCCCCATTATATGACTCTCCTGAAAGAAACAAATGTGCAGTGTGTTCTGAGTCCCAGTAATGACTGAAGATGACAGCTCGGCAATAAATAATAGAATCTTCTCTCTAATGACTCTTCCCAAGCGCCTCCCAAGAGAGGCCATTAAGAGACCCAAGAAATTCAAGAAAAAATGTTTATGAAGGATTTGAAAAAAACAAAAAAGGTCCATCCAGAGCCATCCTGAAAGCACATCCGGGGGACTGGTTAAGAGCAAAGATTTGGGATGAGTACCCTAGAGCTATCATTTATTAATTACATGACCTCTGGCAAGTTATTTCACCTCCCTGTTCCCTCATTTTTAAAAAGAAGTTAATGATATTGCCTTCCTTGTGGGAATGTGGAGAGGATTAAATACACATTCATCACAGAGCCTAACATAAAAGGATTCGAGACCTGTAACGGATGCTGGCCATGGTGCTGGTGATGTTGGGGCAGCAGAAGACGATGACAAAGGTGATGATTATGATGACAAAGATCGTGATGCCCAACAGGCTGATGAACCAATGATGGGTTTCAAAAAGCTGGTCCTCAGGGACAATCACTGAACCACTCAAGAAAAACTCTAGGAGGTGCCCCTGAAGGACCCCTGAGAGGACTGCAGCGGGGATCATCCTCACAGGATTTGGGGATGATCCTCACAGGCCAGGTTCTGGGGAGATCTGGGTAAGCACTTGTAATGAATAATCTTCCTGTAGCTCATCACACCCAGTACAGGGTTTGCTGTGACGTCCCCTCAGCCCCACACACACTATAACCTTCCAACACACATTCCCTTTTCCAGATTCCTCTCACCCGTTTTAAGTATATACTTACTTGTGAATTATATGTTAAATGCTGGTCTCCTCTAAAAACCTGTAAACTCTACGAGAGCAGAGATCAAGTCTGTCTTAAGCTGCACTATATTTTTAGCCTTTAGTGTGCCTTTTATCACACAGTAAATGCTCAATAAAGATTCATAGAATGGGGGCGCCTGGGTGGTTCAGTGGGTTGAGCCTCAGCCTTCAGCTCAGGTCCTGGGAGGTCCTGGGATCGAGCCCCGCATCGGGCTCTCTGCTCAGCAGGGACTCTGCTTCCCTCTCTCTCTGCCACTTGTGATCTCTCTCGGTCAAATAAATAAATAAATAAAATCTTCAAAAAAAAAAAAAGACTCATTGAATGAATGAATGAATGAATGAGAAGGTGTTCGTTTGTCTTCAATGCATAGTGGGCTCCCTCCTGCTCTGGTCCCTCCTCCAAAATCCCCCTGGGTTACTATGTGGAGTGCATTAGCCTCCCTCATCCTTTCGTTACTGAGCATTTGTCTCTGACAGCCCAGGGCTCTGCCTCTGGAAACACAGAGAAAAAACAGGGCTTCTCCCTCTAGGATCATATAATCTAAAAGCTTGGAAGAAAAGACACATCTGGGGAGCACCTGGGTGGCTTATTCAGCTAAGAGTCTGCCTTTGGTTTGGGTCATGATCCCGGGGCCCTGGGATCGAGCCTCGCATGGGCTCCCTGCTCAGCAAGGGGTCTGCTTCTCCATCTGACCCTCCTCCATCTTGTGCTCTCTTTCTCGCTCACTCTCTCAAATAAATAAATACATAAATACATAAATCAAAGACACATCTGCAGATATTTTGTACAGCTTATGATGGGTGTTATGGAGATAGGAACAAAGTGCTCTGGGATCCCAGAGGAGGGAGGATCTGGGTCTACTGTGGGAGCCAGAGGAGGCTTCCAGAAGGATGTAGCATTTGAGCGCCAAGTTGAATGAGGAACAGGAGTTTGTTCAGTGGACGAGAGGACTAACAGCACTCCAGGGAGAGGGAAAGGCATGACAAGCCAGTCTCGGCTTTGGAAACCGGAAGCAATTCTGTATTTCATAAAATGCAAGCTGGGAGGAAGAGTAGGTATGCTAGAGGTCAGGGGAAGAAGGCAAACAGGGGGTAGAAACTTCAAAGCCTTCAAAGCCTTGGGATACCACCCTGGAGGAGATGAGGGCATCCTGGGTTGGGGGGAACAGGGGGTTTAATTAGGGAATGTCACATTCAGATTTATGTTTTAGGAAGATGAGGCTGGAAGTTGTATGGTTACTGAATAATAGCCCTTCCCTAAAAACCAGTGCCCAGGGCCTCTCTGGCTTGCCTTGCTTACATGAGGGCCGACTTTTCACACTGGAGCTTGGCCTTAAATCTCTGCGCAAGGTTGAGTTCTCCCCAGCTGTGGGTACACTGGCCATATGCAAACCCCAGTTCCCAAATACTTTTCTGGGTCCTTCAAAGGTTGGTGCATCAACCATATAACACACACTCTGAAGAGCTGTTACCCAGTTCATCTGTTGTGCTTATCACCCTCACTGGAGCTCACCCACTACCATCATGTTCCCCACTCTGCCTGTGGGCTTCAGACTCCCCAGCCCCAACAGCAGTGAAAATACCCCAAACCAGACCCCAGACCCATCCCAGGGCCAGCATCTGCCATCCACCTGCTAAATGTAACTGAGCTGCCCCAGTCCTCATGTCCCACATGTCAACTACAGAGAATTTAACTTCTGCCTTAACTTGCAACAGGGGGGTTCCAAGGACTACTGGAGCAGTCCACAAGCCACCGTGGCCCCCTCCCTGCTCTGCATGATGTTCAGAGAACGTGGAAGCTGCAACTCAGATGCTTCACTTAGAAATTGGCCCAGTTGAGCCCACCCAGTCAGAATCAGAGAGGAGATGCTAGTGATGGGTTGACAGATGGGAAGATAAGGCTGAAAATCTAAAGATGAGCCATGTGTATGGTAGGGTTGGCTTACCCTCCTCCCCTGGATGGTCTTCTTTAGCCAGTGATCCAGCATCCCCAGCCAGAGATGAAACACCTCCCATTCCAAATGAAATAGCACACATATCTAAAAATCAAAAACTGTTTTTCTATAATGGATGTAACTAATAAGTCTGGATTTGAGTCCCCCCGACCCCATTTCCTATGTGCAACCTTGGGCAAGTGACTTCACCTCTCATGGTCGCAGTTTCTAATCTCCTCTAAAATGGCAGTAATAGTATTTATCTCATATTATTATTATGACAATGAATTACTATTTGTAATAGTGAGTATACATAAATGTTAAAGTGATCAGCTGTCTTAAAAATAAATCATTCTCATCCATAAAATAGGGATCATCATTCTCATCTAATGGGTTTGTTGTAAGGATGAAAAGAGGGAATGTGTATGATGCACATTGCAACAGCTCAAGAGAAGCTCATTCTTTCCCCTATGTGCTCCCACTTCATGGGACAGCTGGGAGCCAGATGAATGAGTTCTGAACTGACCATTGCATGGACAGGAAGCAGGATGGGTGGGAAGGAAGCTCCTGGGGACCTGGAAATGTGTCAGCCAAGAGAGTGTGGCTGGGAACATGGGTGAGGGCAGGTAGCGCCATGGCTGCACACTGCCCAGGAGCCTCACTTCTTCCCCTATTTGGACGATCTTTGGGGCTGGATGATCTCCCTCCCGAAACATAACATCACAGAAGTGATGACCCAAATTTAGTCTCTCTCCACATCCCAGTCACCTGGGTCTATGATCCAAGATGGACCAATCAGAATCCTTCCCTGAGATTTTCCAGTTTACAGTTAAAGGGACAAGGGCCTTTCTTTTAGTTACAGAACTAACTGAAAGGCTTTTCATTCAAGGTTCTTGGCGGCTCTCCTCCTTGTTATTTGGAGAAAGTTTATCTGTAGTAAGAAAAATGAGGACAACTCATAAAAACACAGCCAAGAGATAAAGGATAGGAGGAGTGAGACAGACAAGGTAGAACAAAGGTGTGGAAAGCAGAGAGGGAGGAGAGAACCTTTTTGGGTTCCTAGATCCATTTATACCTGAAGCCAGATCCACCCCTAGACTTTCCAAATATGAGACTCAATAATTCTCTTTTTGCTTTACTTAGGTTGACTTTGTTCCTGACATGTTGCATGGAAAGAGCCTCCACTAATTTTGAAACAAAGAAAGAAAGTAATTCAGCCTAGACTGTATGATTCCTTAGCAGTCTGGGGGAACAGTATTTGTGGCTAAACCGAGGTGGTTGACCAGGAAGGTGGCAGTTGGTACTTAAAGGTCACTGAGATGAGAGCAAATCAGCTGACTTCAAAAAAACTATTAACTAGATGTCGGGGCGCCTGGGTGGCTCAGTGGGTTAAAGCCTCTGCCTTCGGCTCAGGTCATGATCCCAGGGTCCTGTGATTGAGTCCCACATCGGGCTCTCTGCTCAGCAGGGGGCCTGCTTCTCCCTCTCTCTGCCTGCCTGCAAATAAATAAATTTTTTTAAAAATCTTAAAAAAATACAACTATTAACTAGATGTCAACTTTAGGGAAAAACTCAAGGAAAGTCAAAGGAGGCCTGACCTGCTCAACTATTCTTATCAGCTTTGCTAGAGATTTCTAAGACTGCTTATCAAAATTGTAGATAATCCAAAATTAGATTATGTGGCTCGATTCCTCAGTGACAGAATCCAGATTCATGAGTGGTTGACAGCTATAGGGAGGGGCCCAAACGTGCTGGATTAAGTCTGAGGAAGGCTAAGACCAAGTCAGGAGGAATCATGTCAAATTTTAGATTCAAGAACCAGTCACACCAGTACAGGGAGAGGAGGGATACATGCCTTCCCAGGAGTTCACAGGCATGTTAACTGGCAAGAAGTTCAGCACGATCCCAGAGCACAGCACAGCTGCCAAAGCAGCCAACGCCAGACCCGGCTTAACACAAACACAGTGTTCGGGACAAGGAAGATAATCCTTCCTCATGTTCCATCCCTATCAGGGCACATCTGGAGTACAAAGTGCAAGGGGATGAGAAACAGCACCCTAGAAAGAATGGCTGAAGAAAGAGGGGGCATTGGAGTGAGAAGAGACGCTGGAGTTGGTATTTCTCCACAAACACCTCAAGGGCTGCCATGTGGCCAAGGGGGAGACCTTGTTTGCTCATCTCCGGACAACCAAACTTGGACCCATGAGCGGAAGTTACACGGAAGGGAAATGTTGGCAAGAGGAAAGTACAACCAGCCCAGCTGTGCCTCAGGCTCTGCCAGTTTGGGAATGTTGTCAACCTAAAGGAAGCTCTTGATTCTTCTCTCCCCACCATTCCATGGCCAAGGCAGGGAAAGGCTGCTATCATGTTAGCTTTGAAGACATTCTACTGGCCACTCACTGTAACAGGAAAGGGCAGTGATGTGAGCCATATTCACCTACATAGAGCACGGGAGGCTGTGGTGGGGCTGGGAGAGGCTGTGGTGGGGAAGCATGCTCATAGAAAAGTGACTACCTTTTGGTCACCCTCTATTTGTCTCTCCCCATCTTGTTTTAAAATTTAAAAAAAGGTTGGGGGGAGCACGCCTGCGTGGCTCAGTCGGGTAAGCATCTACTCTCGATTTCAACTCAGGTCATGATCTCAGGGTCGTGAGATCGAGCCTCACATCGAGCTCCACAGGGCGTGGAGCCTGCTTAGGATTCTCTTTCTCCCTCTCCTTCTCCCTCTGCTTCTCCCTCCCTCTCCATTACCAAAAAAAAAAAAAAAAAAAAAAAAAGGCAGATAATAGATTTCTGGAACCCAGCCCTTTGTCTGGGGTGGGTCTGGGAAGCTATGGTTTGTTTGTTTACTTTTCCAAGTGATTCTGATGCATAGCTAGGTTTGGAAACCACACAAATAATCCCACCAAGTGGTAATTCCAGGGAAAGTCACTTGATAATTGGTGTCCAGGTGTGATGGGTCAAGAATCCTCTCTCTGCCCCCTTTTTCGTTCAATCAGAGCCAGTGTCTGAACCTGGAGCCCCTTCCCTTTGCTCTTTTGCTTGCTGTCCTTCAGCTCTTCACCTCTGAACCATCCCTGACCTGGCTTTCCAGAATGCAGATCACCTTCCTCCCAACAGTCTTCACCTGGGACCCAGCCATCTGCCGGTCCTCACCGTGCCATCCCCCAGGCAGTGCCCCCAGGGCACCGGGCATCCTTTCTCTCTGCTGCCACCACCTGGAGCTCCCTCCTTGCTGTTGATCCCCGTCTCTGGTCTCACTTCTCTGGCTGACAAACACTTTCTCTTCTTTCTCTTTCTCATATCTAAGTCTCTTAGAGGGAGATCTCACGTGAGCATTCTTCATTGTTGTTTTTTTTGTGCCCCCCAAGAATGATGATTTAGTGCCTGTTATGTCCATAGACTGTTCTGGGTGCTAGAAATGGCAAATAAGAAAGACACAGTCCTTGTTCTCATAAAGCGCCTATTCCAGCATGAGGAGGTAGATGATGCACAAGATAATTTCAGAGAGTGATTAAGGGCTATGATGAAAACAAAATCAGGCAAATGTAATGGGGAACATAAACAGGTGGTCAGAGAAGCCTCATTAAAGGGATAAAATCTGAGTTGAACTTAAAAGATGAGGGGCAAGCCACACGAAGATGTGGGCATGACCATTCTCGTCAAGGGGAAGCGTATGTACAAAGGCCCTGGGGTGGGAATGAGCTTGGTGTGTCTGTAAAATTCAAAGGGTAGTGTTGCAGCTGTGGGGAGAAAGAAAAGGAAAGAAAGGAAATGAAGAAGGCTGAAGAGAAGGAGAAAGAGAGAAGGAGGAGGAGAGGACAGGAGGAGGATCATAAGAGCTTCCTATAGCACCTAGAAGCACCACCCAGTTCTTATGACCTGCTCTGACTCTGCCCATCCACCCACACTCCTATCCCCCATGCAGGTTGGCTTGTGCTTGGAGCCCTTCTCTGCCCTCCTGAAGTCCAGGGATGCATATCTGCAAATACCTGAGCCACAACTGTAGATAGGGTTCAAGTTATTTCCCATGTGTCTTCCGGGCCTCAGCTAATCCCATAGATGTGTCTGACTTTTCCAGAACTTTTCATGGAAGTTTTGAATATTCTGTGAAAGTTAGAAGCCTTGACTATGTGGAGCTCCCAAGGACATCTGGTGATGTCACCTAACTCCTTACCCTTCCCAGCCTAGCCCCAACTCTAGCCCAGCCAAGACACTCTATAAAAGTGGGAAATGTATACCAGCAAGAGCTGGCCAGCCATGCGGAAAGCATTCTATGACATGATAAGCTCCCTGATACTGTAGACATTTACGACGTCATCACATACACAACTGTACGCTGTCAGAAGAAGATAGAAGAAAGAACACCTTTGATAATTTGGGCCACTTGCCACTCCATTCAATGCACACACGTGCTTGAGTGTGCATGAGAGGAGACTCCCACCCCCTCACCCATCACAGTGAGTATTTTGTACCTGTCACGTCAGTGGTTGGGGACAAGCAAACCGTTTGTTTTACCTGTTACTCAGTTGGGGGAGCACTGGTCCCTTCCAGTGCTGGAAGGACAATTAGCAGCGCTGGACCTCTGCGAAATGTTGGTTTGCTTCCATTCCCCACTAACAGAACTGTCTGGAAGGGGACACAAGTAAGGCTACCTTCAGTCTAGTACCTGTGTAGTTTATGTACAATTTGAAAGGATTTTTAAGGAATAATTTTGACTTATGGGATCTTTGCTTTCCATAGTGCCTCTTGAACCTAACCCTGGGTCTCCTGTCTCCTCATATTGTCTTTCATTTTCATTCGGAATATATACCCCAGGGAGCTTTTGTTTTTTTCTCTTTTAGTTTATTTTCCCTTCTCCTCCTCCTCCTTCTTCTCTCTCTCGTTGTCTTATTTCATCCACTTCCGCCGTCATTCCTTTCTGTCCTTATAGCTTCCTCCTTTACTGAGGGAGAAGGTGAGACAGAACAGGCCAGTCTGACATACCTTTTTCTTCTCATTATGAAGCTTACCAATACTCCTCCCACACACACACAGGAACTCTCCTTTCCCTGTGGACTCATTTAGCAAGTATATCAACCTCACATGCTGTTGAGAAGACCGTCTAGATCCCTTTCACTGGGTGAGAGGCCTTAAAATACTGTGTTTTTATACGACTGTGCCTTAAAACATGTGGCAGAGATAGCTAATTGTGCCTTTAAATCCATTTTCACCTTCATCCTTTTGGAAAACAACGAGTCCTTTCCCCATGTTTTGGCTAGGCATTTGGCTGCCCAGCTAAATGTTCTATTTCCCAGGCTCCCTTGCAGCTAGATGTGGTGAAGTCACTAAATTCTTAGCAGTAGAGTGTGTTTGGAAGTGCTGGGCACCATTCTGGGTCACGTGATGCAAAAGAAAGCTGCCAGCTGACCAGAACCCAGATGTGTTGGTAGTGACATGACTGTAACCAGCAGCAATAAGCTCAAGGCAGGTGAAATTCAGTGTATTTGTTAACAAGTATCTGGTAGACATAAGTGTAAAACAAGTAAAATTAATCTTAGCCCTATGTTTTGTTTAACCTAATATATATAATTATCACCTCAATACGTAATCAACATAAAAAGCTATTGGAGAAGTTTATTTTTCTTTCATCCTAATTTTTCAACAACCAGTATGTACTTGACACAGCACATCTCAATGTGGACTAGCTACATTTCAGGTGCTGTCACTCGTGGCCACCTATGGGACAGCAGAGTGCTAGGGGTTTGGCGGAGCCACACAACAGAAGGAATCTGGTCTCCTGGCTGACCCTGTGGAGCAAAGCTGTCCATCATCTGAGACTTCCCATTTACCTCTTATTTAAAACACTGTATTTTGGGGTCTCTTTGGAACACGAGCTTAACCTGTATCTCAACTAATATAACTTGGTAAGGGGTTTTCCTCCCCCACAAAAATTAATATTGACCTACATCTGACACTCTGTGTAACAAGCAAATGGAGAGGAATGGTGAAAAGTTCTTGCTATGTTAGCCCATGTTGGTGGACATATCAGCAGTTATACCCTATTGTTCCAGCTGAGTCAGTCGGCAGCAATGGAATGACAACTTCACCGTGCGTGGGGAGTACCCAAGTTCTTTTTTTTTTTTTTTTTTTTTAAAGATTTTATTTATTTATTTGTCAGAGAGCGAGCGAGCGAGAGCGAGCATAGGCAGAGTGGAAGGCAGAGTCAGAGGGAGAAGCAGGCTCCCTGCGGAGCAAGGAGCCCGATGTGGGACTCGATCCCAGGACGCTGGGACCATGACCTGAGCCGAAGGCAGCTGCTTAACCAACTGAGCCACCCAGGCGTCCCGGGAGTACCCAAGTTCTAACCTTGACAAATGTCTATTTGATATGCTTTCATTTTTGGTTAAGTTTTAATTTTTTTTTTTTTGCATTTCATGAAACTCTTAATTTTTATCAATCTGAACTAAATAGTTATTAAAGGGGGGGAAGTTTAAAAAATTAAGTAACATGATTAAAAAAGAGGGGGATGGTAGCAGAAAAAAGGAGAGGGGGGGGCGACTTACAGGGAATTACAATTTCATCAGCAGTACTTAATTTTTAAAAACCCCACTAGAGCAGAAATAGTTTACTTAAAAGTCCTTATCCAGTTTAAATTTCTCAGATTCTCCATATATACTTTCCAAATACATCATTTGGTAGGCATGGTGGTATACATCTGCATGTAAAAATAAACCAACCATCAAATTAGGGTTTTTTCCCTATCCAATTTGTTTCTGGTTCCCCACAAACAAAAGGACTTGGCTATAGATTGACAAGGTTGTTCATGTTCCTAAATTAATTCTCTGGTTTATGAGGAAATGCAATCCTGAAGTCTATAGAAAGAAAAAAAGCAAATGTAAATAAGGAGCCATCACTTTATACACTGTATCCCAAGATATGTCAGTTATTATCTTGAAATGTTGCTCCTTCCCTTCAATGAAGACTCACCATCCAGAAGCCCAAGGGTAGCTAGAGTGAATTCATTTTATTCCCCCTTCATTTTACTGTGTCAATATAGAAGGCTGGTTAAGAACATATGTTTAGGAGTCAAACATCCCTTAGTTTGTATCCTGACTCTACTGATTATTAGCTGTGTGATCATGGGCAAGTTACTAAACCTCTCTGAGAGTTGGTCATCACATCTGTAAAATAAGAATAACAATAAATTACCTCAAAGTAATGGAAAGAATAAGTCAGATGAGTAGGAAATACTTACACAATGTCTCATCCAGTGTCTCCATCAAGTATTTTTCTATTTCCAAAATAATCATCTTATTATATATATATTTTTGAGCACTTACTCTATGACAGATTCCCCCCACCACCATAAAAAGATTATGTCTGACTCTCCCAGCAATGCTGTAAGGAGTGGGGGAGCTCTCTCATTTTACAGCTGGAGAAATTATGGCTCAGAGAGGTGAAGTGGCCTGCCTGAGGTCACACAGTGAATATACGACTGAGCAGAAGTTGAAACAGACCCAGTCAACATCAAAGCCTAAGCTCTTTCTACCAGACTGAGATGGGGCTCTCCAGGACACCCACTCCTATGGCATTGTGTGCCCCAGGGGGGGATAAAGAAAGAGAAAGCCAGGCAGCTTTGGAGGTCTCCAGACCTCCCTGTTTAGAATAAATCCCGCAATTGTGCTTGAAGTTGGACAAGCTTTTGAAACCGCAACTGGACATTCTTTTCTCATCAAGTTCCTTGAAATTTCCCTTTAAAGAGCATCTAGGAAAAGCCACTCTCATTAGCCAGGGTCTGGCTTTATTTTTCTCATAAACAGACCTTTCGTTAGACAAAAGAGCCTCTTTTATTTTCAATCAATTCTTGAACATTTCAGCTGATTTTCTTCTATTTGGCTTGAAATTGTGATCTGGGAATGGCTGGTCCTGCAAATTGTCCTCCTATATGGGAAGCCCCTTGAGGATCCTCAACTTGTTATTTTTAATCACTGTAATCTCCTTGTCAAAGGAGGCCATGGTCAGAAACAGAGCAGGCCTTTCAGAGCTTTCTAAAGCACAGTTATTGCCAAGGGAGGGGGATAGGGGGAAGAGGGAGGGAGAGTAGAGAGAAGTGGTGGGAGAGAGAAGGAAGTCAATATAGTACTAACAATTTAGAAAAGCCTGAATAATAATCTCCATTGGATCCTGGCTGTTGAGAAGAAGTCTCATGTCATATCTCTCTCTCTCTCTCTCTCTCTCTCTATATATATATATATATATATTTTTTTTTTTTTTTAAACACAGTGCCCATTTTAATCCAGTGTAGAATACCTAAAGCAGATCCTGGGTGGGGGGCATGGAGAGCAGAAGCTATTCAGGGATGAACAGGAATTCTGGAGACAAAGATTTCAGGCAGGAAAACAAGCCATTGATTCCAAGGCTTGTGAGGGGCTCTAACTCAAGAAAAAGTAAAAAAGCAACCAGAACACCAGAGGAATGTTAACTCCCACGGCCCTGAGTCAATACCCTGAACAGAATGCATTCGATTTACTTTTAACATAATTATTCTAAGAAAGTATAAGCCAACAGAAAATGTCACAAACTAACTAGGCGAGCGCCCTTTTCCTCCTAACTTTGAGTGGCGGAATCAGGTTTGCTAATCTCAGGGTATTTGCTCAGAAGGCCCCAGCATGGTTCCTGCAACATCTTCCTTTCAAGATCCCTCAGGCACCAGAAGGGAGAAAAGGAGACTGCAGGCCAATAGCCCTAGTGAGGAGTCACAGTCCAAAAGGCTAATGTTTAGGCTGGAAAAACCTATCGGTGGAAGTCTGGTGCCCCCCACACCCAGTCCGGGTTCTCACCTCCAGGTCATGGAGATTCTGCCAATCATGAGAATACCAGGGGCCTCTACTCCCCAAGGTTAGGGTACCAGCCGCCCATGCTCAGCCCAACAGGGAGGATTTGTGTGGGAAGAAATGCCTGGTAGGACAGGGGCATGCACCCCTCGACTTGCCTAAATCACCTAAAAATATCCTCTTGGGCTTATACTAAGAACAGTCTTGGGCTAATACGAAAAAATCACTCGTTCATTCATTCCATTAATTCATGAGGACCCAGATAGCCACCATTCATTTGTAGATTGGACTAAGCAGTGCTGAGAACACCTACTTTTAGTTACATACACACACACCCAAATCAGATCTGACTAGGCACATCCCTCTGTTATTAAACCAAAAAGGTTTAATCCAACTCAAGCAAACATGTCCTGGGCACCTCGGGCGACTCAACTCTGTCATCTCATTTACTCCTTACAACCACCAGAGCGGTTGGGTAAATAGCTAGTTCCACTGCTGGGAAATCAGTTCAGAGAAATTAAAAGACTTGCGCAAGGTCACACAGCTACTAAAGCCAAGTCCGTCCGACTCCAAAGCTGCCTCTTTCCCTGCCACGTGGAGCTTGGGCGGGTTCCCCAGGGAAACCAGGTCCTGGGTTTTTGGTGAGGCCTCAAGAGGCCAAGGGGAGTACTCCCGCCTCCCTCTGGTCCACGGAGAGGACTGGCTGTCTCCCAGCTCCTCGGAAAGGCTGAGGCCGCACCCGCAAGCCCCGCTATCCCGCGGGTTCCCTCCCCGGGTTGGGCCGGGGGCTCCTTCTGCGCGCAGTACCGAGGGTCCCGCTGGCCTGTGCGCGGGGGTCAGAGGGGCTCGCCAGGCGCTGAGCGCTGCTGTGTGCGGGGGGCGCCCGGACGCCGCTCTGGGAAGCTCCAGGTGGACAAAGTCTGGGACACGATCCCGGGGACATGATCGGGGGAACCAGGAGGAGCGTTCAGAGAAGGGTAGCGGCTGCTTACGGTGGCCTGTGCGGCGGGTGCGCCCGCTGACAGTGGCCCAAACTTTCTCCAGGGCTCTCCACCGCTTCCTGCCGCAGAGCCCTGGGAACCCGGAAGGCGGGGATGCAAGGGCAGCGGCCTGGAGCCCACCAGCTGCCCCCAAGACCCGCTCTTACCCGCGAGGCGCCAGGGCGGCCTTACGAAGAGGCGAGGGGGCGCGGGGGACAAGCAGCCCGTCACTCCCCGCCCGCGGGGCCCCTCGTGAAACCGGGCAGCCTTCCTTCCCTGCCCCAGGTCCTGTCACCCAACAGGAGAACGGCGGCTGCTGCGCGGGTAAAAGATGTCCAGGGGAGATGCTGGGCTGCGGAGAGAGGTGGTGGGCGGTGGGGATGGAGTCAGGGGGCTTTAGGTCTGCGCGGTTTGAGCGGCTCTCCTGCCCAGGAGGCGCTCACCTGCCTGGACATTCCCTCCCCGCGCCCCTGAAAGCCCGCGCTTGGCGGAGGAGTGTAGGCGCGACATCCCCCCAGCAGCAGAACCTCGGGGTGGCTGGAGCCAGGATCCTCCGGCCTCCAGGGAGCAGGTCTCGGGAATTTGGGCTTTCCTTTCCGTCTTCACGGGGTTTCCCTTCCTATTCCGAATCCTCACAGCGCTCCTTGGAGGCCGATTCCATCCGGAGCCTGTCCTAGAAATCCAGACTCTTCTCCCTCGCCTGGAAAATAATTTGGAGTTCTTTCCGAGGGCCCTTCCCAAAGCTTCAGACTCTTCCTCCTCTCCTCCCCGTGCCCCGGGACCAGTCAAGGGAGAAGCTTAAGTCCCTTTTCCTGAAGTCATCTGTCCAAGGAAGCTGGAGTGACCGTCCCGGGGGCTGGTCTCAGAGAAGCTGGTATCCTCCCCTTCAGGGATGGGAGAGAGGGAAGCCTGTCCCCCACCTGGTCTGGGACCCAACAGAGAGAAACCAAGGTTCCCTCCACTCCAGAGGCGGATCCGGAGGAAGACGGGTTTCCACTGCTCTCCCGGAGCGGGCTAGGGGGCGGGAGGGAGGGGGGAAGCCAGGTTGCCTCCCAGCCAGGCCGGCGTGGCGCGTAGCTCGGCTGCAGCCCACGCCCGGGGACCGCGCTTACGAACTGGGGCTGCACCGCCTGGCTGCGGCCCCCGCGACGGCCCCGGACGCTGGCTCGGGAGCCGCGCAGGGTTCGCGGCGACAGGGGCTGAGGGCAGCCAGGACAGAGGGCCCCTGCTGGGCTCCGCCGGCAGCGTGCGCCCGGGGACCGTGCGCCCTCCTCCGGCACCGCGCGGTCGGCGCCCTTCCGGGGGCCGGGGGCCGCGCCCCCGGCGCCACGCCGGGCCACTTACCTCGGTAGCTGGTTCCCGGCTTATAGAAGTCGGGGTCGCCCTCCACGCGGAGGCTGAACTCGGTGTAGCCCTCGCGCCGCGTGCCCTGGGCGCGCAGGATGCGGCTGCAGTAGCCCTCCGATTTGGGCACTTTGTCCAGGGTCTCGTCGGAGAAGGCCAGCGCCGCGGCCAGGGGCAGCGCCAGGGCCAGCAGCGCTGGACTCCGACTTAGCCTCAGGAGTGCTGGGGCCAGCCTCATCCTCGCGGGCGCTCAACTTTGTGCGGCTGCCGCCGGCCCTCGCCACGCGACGCCTGCCCGAGGGTCCCCGTAGAAGCGAGACCCGGCGGAGCCCGGGCGAGGAGCGGGAGCTCGGAGCCGGCGCTGGCAACCGGGAGACCGTGCCGGTCTCGCCTTGGCGGCTGCGGAGCTGCGCCGCGCTGCGCTGAGCTGAGCTGAGCTGAGCTCCCGAGCCGCGCGAGGAAGGGAGGGCGGCGGCGTAGGGGGAGGAGGGCGGGCTCATCTTGCCCAGATCCCCGAGCGCAGCGCTGTTTTGTTTCCGAGCGGGCGATTAGCGGCGCGGCCGTGTTTGTTTTGCGACGCCGAATTCCCAGGGTCTGGCGAGGAAATCATAAGGCACGGGGACGCGACGGGTTCTGTCCCACCACCAAGGAGGTTGAGGTCCCCACCCCAGCTACAGCTTTGCACCCTGCGCGGTCGAGTGCTCCAGGGAGGGAAAGACTGAAAACTAACTTTTGTTGCACACCTACTTTGCACCTACCAGTATGCTGGGTGCTTGGCGAAGGGTATCTGCTCCACTCTCCACTCTCCCTGCGCACAGCAAACAGGACCGCACTTTCACTCGTTTTACAGATGAGCAGACTGAGGCCTGCTGCTATGAACAGTTAAGTGAGAGTCGGATGCCATGACTGTTGGACTCTATTGCTCTTTTGGAGCAGGTCAGGCTGGAGGATGAGAAAGGAGCCGAATGACTCACCCAGCTGCGCCCAGTAGGCACAGCGCCTACGGCCTGAAATATTTTTGGAGACTCCTGAAAATATTTTCTTTAAAATCAGAAGAAGAAAAAACCATTTCGGTCTAATAAAATGTTATCCTATATAACGTTAATGTATTTCTACTTATACCTACACAGTCATAAAATAGAATGTTTACTATTGTTTTATGAAGGAAAGAGACGCCCCCCACCCCCAAGACCCCAAAGACAGAAGTGTCCAAGGCCCGGGTAAGTCGTTATGTAGCCCTAAAAAGGAGTTTCGAAAGGTTCAAAGAAAAGTCTGTGTTTTCTTGGCTTAGAGTTTGGTTCAGGTTCTCCGTCCCCAGGAACCGATGTTTAGAGAGGAACCGAGCCTGAGGCATCAATCCGAAAGCCAGACGGGAAAAGGCCCAGGTGAAGGAATCGCTCCCAGCGTTTCCCTGGAGACAAACCTGAAGCAAGCTTTAGTCCCGCCCCTCACCTACTGTGAGGCCTTGGCGATTTATTTGGTCTGGAGGGACCTGTGTAAGCCTCCAGGCTAATAACGCCCTTCCTCTAGGCGGTGCTACAGTTCCAGGAAATGACCCAGATAAAACACTAGGGCTAGCCTCCAGGGCTCCCCGCCTCCATCCCCATGGGTCGTTCTTGGCTGGTTCTGGGTACTACAGCAGGGAAGACCAGGCCCACTGGGGAGATGCCTTAAGGCCCGTGCCTCCCCTCAGTGTGCACAAGCAACCCTCTCCAGATGGTTTCACGAGTTTTAGTGACCCCCTTTTCCTCCCCCTGGGTCATCAACACATCTTAAGGGCCTACATTTATAAAGCAATCTCCTTTGTTTTCCTGGTCAGGTTTTTCCTTTTGACGTCACTAACAAATAGCTCGGAAGAGCTGTCTGCATGGGAGATCTCCATTCATCCACACCGGTTCGCTTAACTTTTCAATCTGTGTCCTGGGACTCCCGCTGAGACTGTTAACTGGGCACCCTCTCGGAAGTCACCCGCAAGTGTCTCCTTACTGAAGCCAGTTCTGCTCTTTTCTCAGTCCTGACCTTCCTTGACCTTCAGCAGCTCCTGATCCAGCTGACCAGCCCTCCTTTATAGAGGTGACACTCGGATTCACATCTGTGTCCCGAGTGAATTTTCTCCTGTGTCACCGGCTGAGCTGATGCTAGATTCCGTAGTGCACAGTCCCAGTCATCCAGACGCTTCTGTTGAGTGCAGATTTGGCCCAGTCTGTGCTGAGCAGCGGGTACCACAGGGAAAAAATTCATTCATTCATTCATTCTTTCATTCGTTCATTCATTTATGTTGAGGGCCCTCCATGTGCTCAGCGCCAGGACGCAAGATAGACTTATTACTTGTCTTCATGGATCTTACAATTCAGTGAGAAAAGGAAACACTAAGTACATAGTTACTGAATCTTTTCAAGTTATACTTGTGATATATGCTACAAACTAAAATAAGTACTGTGTGAGATTTTATCTCAGAGGACAGCAGTGAGTTTACAGGGATGCATAAAATGTGGCTTCTGCCTTTACAGATCTTACTCTATGTCCAAGAACCCCAAAACATGCTCTTTTCATCTAAATCAACGTATTCAAATCTAACATGGATCTGGGCAAGGACGGAGTGGGCAGGCATGGAAGAGTTAATTTTTTATTAAACGTTGACAGGAAAACCATGTCAAGAAGGAGGTCCATTTCCCCTCCTGCCTCGTTTCCCAAATTAGGAACCTATAAATTCTCTTGTCTAGGTGCCACAGCTAGTAAGGGGAAAAGATACAAGATTTAAAATAGGTCTCACCGAGCACCAGAATGGGGTCCTTCCCACTATGCAGCGCTGACCTCGTCATCTGGGCTATGACAGCAGGCTCTAAGTGGCCCAACTGCCACTCTCCAGGCTAGATTTCCCAACCCAGCTCTGCTGCCACGTCAGACCTCTGTTCTCTCCCCACACCTCCAATCCATCACCAAGTTTCACCTTCTAACTACCTCTTGAACCTGTCCATTTCTCTCCCTCTCCTCCGCCACCACACCAGTCAGGTGTCACCATCTCTCAGCCTCCTAATTGGGCTGCCCATGTCCACTCTTGTTTCCTTTTCAATATGCCTTCTGCACAGAAGTCCAAATGATCCTTTTTTAAAATGCAGATTTGAATGTTAATCCCAAGGTTAAAATCCATTTCAGTGGCTTTCTGGGGCTCTCAGAAGAAAGAAAGAACCTTCAGCATGGCCTCCAATGCCCTCCGGAATCCTCTCGGTCCGTGCACCCCTTCTGTCGCAGGCTCCAGTCACCAGGGCTCCCAGGTGCTCTGAGCATGCGCCTGTGCTGTTCTCTCCTCCTGGCGCCCCACCCTTGAGTCTCTCCTACCTGCCACCATCCCCAGCCAACTCCTGAGCCTCTCTCAGATCTCCGTGCAAAACTGCTTCTTCAGAGGAGTCCTTCCTGATTGCCTATTTATATGCTCCTCTTTATATGCTCTCCTGGAATCGGATATATTTTCTCTTAATATTCTCAAGATTTATAATTCCATATTCATTTTTAGGTTTGATTTTTACATTGTGCACTTATTCCACATCTGTCTCCATCACTAGATTCTAAGCTCTGTAAGGGTAGGGATTGCCTCTGTGGTTCAACACCCTATTCTCCACGCACATCATGTTCTAGGAATAAAAAGTCTTTCACAGCCCAAGTTCTTCAAGTGACCTTCAACGCTCTCCATGATTTGGATATAGATCCCAGACTAAGCTCTCAGAGCGCCAGCTGGGTTCCCTGTGTCCCCCGCTTTCAGTCCTACCTTAACATCTTTGCCAGTAGCTTCCCGTCACCTAGAATACCTTCCCCTCCTACAACCCAGTTATATTCTCTCTTCCTTGGAATGAGATCCTGCATTCTCTCCTCTGGACTTCAGTAGAACTTAAAAGGAGAAGGTTTTGTATTTTGACTGTTGCGTTCTCGTGGATTGTCATGAACTGTTTCGTGTGTGTCTCAGTCTCATCTCTTAGCTCTGAATCCACTTTACTTTCTATGTAATTTCCTATTCAGATGTTTTGTTCTGCTGTAAAATACACTGGACTTCAAGAAATCTCTTTCCAGTTTTGTAGCCTAAGGCAGAGCTGATGTTAGTTGCTAGGGTGTTGCTAGGGAAAGTCATTTAGCCTGGGCAGATAATTAACTTTATCAGTGTGTGTGGGTAAATCACAGAAAAGAAGATCTGAGGGCCCTACTTATCCAAGACCCCCCCAAAAAAGGGAAAAAAAAATTCCTTTGATTGGTAAGAGGGGAGATCAGCCTTTTTTTTTTTTTTTCCTTTAAAAGAGAAGGGAAAAAGGAGTTTCTAGATAGTGTTTTTCAGAGTATGTCCGCTGAAGCACCAGCAGTAGATGTGTGCCTCAAAAGCAGATTCCAAAATCCTACCCCAGACCTATGGAATCTGCACTTCGAACAAATTCAAGCCAGAGTTTAGGAAACCACTGCCTCAGACTTGAAATGCAGGGGTTCTAATCTGGCTTTCCCACATCTGGCTATGCAAAGTTGAGTGCTCTTGGCATCACAGGACCAGCTTAAACTATTTTCAATGTACAAAACTGAAAACAGTAACACCCATTTTGCCTTCCTCCTGGGGTTTTAAGAAATACATGGGTAACTGTGGTTGTAATTTGTAAACCTCAAAATGACTTAATGCAAAAATTAATATTGTGACTCTCATTAATTTAGAACAAGAATCGGGAAATACCTATGCTTCTTGAACTCCTAGAGTTATCCTCAGAGGCTTCCATGGAAAGGGGTTTCTAGAAAAAGAAAGCAGATAGATAATAACAGAAGCTGAATCACTGTGAAAAATCTATTTGTAACCTTTCATGCGGAAAAGCTGTCTACCGGTGAGCCAATATGTTTCGGGACTAAGTTATGGAAGATGAATACAAGAAGGAAAATTTTTAGGGGTGTCTGGGGGGTTTAGTTGGTTAAGAGGCCAACTCTTGATTTGGCTCAGGTCTTGATCTCACAGTGGTGAGATCAAGTGAGTGTTGGGCTCTCAGCTCAGCAAGGAGTCGGCTTCTCTCCCTCCCTCTCTCTTTGCCCCCCACTCCACTTGTGCGCTGACTCTCTCTCATTCTCTCTCCTAAATAAATAAATAAATATTTTAAAAAGAAGGAAAATTTTTTAAAATTATAAAAGAAAAATCAAATGGGGCACCTGGGCAACTCAGTCAATAGAGCATGTGACTCACAATCTCAGGGTTGTAAGTTTAAGCCCCATGTTGGGTGCAGAACTTACTTTAAAAAAAAAAAAAAAAAAGATCAATTAACTGAAGAGATATTTACCCAGCACCTGCTGTGTTCCCAGGCATCAGCCATATCCTATGGAACGACCCTACCTTTGGAATTCTGAAGCTGATTGGGTCCATATCACAATTCCACCCAAATTGTGAGGTCTCTGTTCACCTGATCTCTCCAGTCCTTTGACCTCCACTCAGTTTTGCCCTTGAGCATTTCTCTACCTCTTTCCCACTGCTGCATCCAAAGAGGCATTCTAAATGTCCTTCAAAAGTCCCTCTAACTTTAAAGCATCCAGGCTACACTTCTTCATCCTCCCCCTCGTCCTACCTCCATCATCTATAGCCTCCGGGTCATTCTCCTGCAGCCACAGGAAACTCTGCCACTGGCCAGCAGCTTCCTGCCCACCCTAACACTTGCTATAGTCTTGGGAGACTAAAAAGTCTGAGTGCTATACCGCCATCTGTCTATCCTCTTTTAGTCCGACAAGCATGGCTCCCTCCATGTCAGCAGCCATCAGTGACAGAAACCTCCCTTTGGAGATCTGGATTCCCAGCAGCCCTCCATCATTCCACTTGTAGCTTTCCCACGTCCTCACCCCCTTGACCTGTCACTGAGACCTACTATTGCTTACTCACTTCTGACTTTCCCAGCCCATCTTGTTGTCAACTCCTTTCCCACCCCGTCTGGACGCCATGCTTAACCATTTCAACCGCATCCTCACCAAGGCTCTTCATGACGTCATCTCTTTTACTTCTCTGGCTAACATCGCCAACTAACCCCCAACCCTAGATCAACTAAGCAGAACCATCGCGCTATCTCAGACTTCTGAGTTCTGCTGCATTAAGCCTGATAACCCCACCAATTGCCTTACTACAAACCCCTGAATTCTGTTCTTAAACGGTTTTTAAATTTCTTCCTAGCCAGTTTCCTCTCCCATTCTTCCCAATACCTTACGTCTCTCTTCTACTCCTTACCACCTGCTCAGGCCTGCTCAATCACCCTTGATATTCTCGCTTTTTGATAGGAAGGAGGGGATAACCCGGTCTCTTATTCTAACCCCCAAACAGAAGACAAAACTTCCTTCGATCTCTGTCTGCTCTATCATCGGCACCAAATCGGCAAAACCCAAGTTCCTCTCTTGCCTCAAAGGCAGAAGGGTTTGATTCTTTGATTCTTCCAAGGCTGATTCCCCTACCTGTGGTCTTGTCCTCAATTCCCTCCTGCCTTCTGCACAATGCTAATCTGGCTGTGAACCTCTCTGCCTCTTGGACTTCAGTTTCCCTTCCTGTTCGTGTCTAGAGCCTGCAGGCATGCGTGAGTGGGTGAGTCTCTCCCCATCCTGGGATAGAACTGGGAATGAGGAGGGAGGCGGCACCAGGCGTCACTGGACATCTCACCCGTCTTCTCTCCCTCTCCAGCAGTTCTCTTACTGGGCTTCAGAGCCAGGATTGTTGAAAGAGATGCCCCCCCCCACCCCACCCCCTGCCTGCTCTACTGCCGCTCCCTCCGTTTTATTCATTTTCACATGTGGTGCAGTTTGGGATCAGCTCATATCTCTTAATGACTGTTCCAACAGAGGTCACCTAAGACCTCCAACTTGCTGTAGTCATTGTCTGAGTTCTGCTAGACACAAGTCATCAGGTAGACCCCTGCCATTGCATAGCTGAATGGGAACGCACCACTAAAAGAAGTTAAAGGGAATTGCACAGCATGAATAGGTCCAAGGCGAAGACCTAAGGTGTAGACCTGGTCCCCACCTGGAGACCTCTCAGCCTCCCTGCTTTTGATTTATGGATAAGAGAGAGCATTGCGTCTGAATGTAATGCAGCATGCGAGGTGCAGCTGTGGGTAGCACCCAAGAACAAGCCCTTGCAAATCCAGCCATGGGACCCAGACTCAGCCCACACTCCCCCTGGGGCTTTCTTGCTCTGAATCCAGCCACCGCTACCAGGCAAAGCCACCTCCTTGAAGTTTCAGAACATCCTAGCTTAGACCACATGACCACAGCACACTACTGCCACCTGGTGATACAGAACAGAACATGCAGCGATATTAAATAAAGAACACTGGAGCTCATAAGGTCACCTCCAAGGGCTTATTTTAGATTGTTTGTTTTTTGTAATAGAGTCATTGGGTTTTCCACTGTGTTTAGAATAATGGGTCTGCATGAAGTAGATGTTTGGCGAATTTTTGGTGAAATCTAATCCTTTCATTCAACAAACATTTATTGATCAACCAGGAGGAAGGTAGTATAAACATAGAACATAATTCCTGCCTTCAAGAAGCTGCAGAGACAGACAAAGCAGATATTTGTAAAACAAAGAATCGTATATACTATTAGTGAGCCCCCAGAGAAGGGAGTGACTAATTCTGATTGGGGTGAGGGCCCAGGAAAATGCGACATTTGAAAAGGTACTCGACGCCCTCTTGCAAGACAAATGAAAAGTTACTGATTGCACAAGAGGTGTTCTAGGCAAAGGGAATGGCTAGTGCAAAGCAGAGGTGTGTGAAAAGGCAGGATGTGTCCTTGGGGTAATAGAGCGACCTTTTCAGTGGCACTGTGTGACAGTGGGTTGTCAGTGAGCGTGTGGGGCATGGACATGTAGAAGCTCAGAGGCTTCAACAGCGGTCCGTAGGAGGGTCCCAGGCTGAGGCTGGAGAAAGGATGGCATGAAGGGTTCTTTAGGGTGAAGAGGACAGAGTGCATGGTGATGTGTAGGAGGAGAGAAGGGAGCTGGAGAGCTCTGTGGGTTCTTCCCTGATCCACGGAGCGGGGAGGGGGGCGGTGTCATGGTGGTAGAATGACCTGAGATAATGGATTCAAGAAGAGAAGCCACAGCGTGTGTGGGAATGGGGAATAGTAGATTATATGTATGCACCTGTGGTTATGTCCCATCTTAGGGGTCTTTCAAAGGTCTGTCTTTGACAGTGGACTGTCCAAGGTTATAGGTCTCCAGCTCCAAAGCTGGGTGGGACTTGGGGACAGAGACCCGGAAGCTGGTATGATCATGTGCCCCAACCCTCCCTTTAAGATACGCTCAAAACTTAGGTGTCCTCTGTTACTTCCTCTCTGCTTTGTGCTCTGATTTCCAAATAAAGAGACCAATTTGATAAATGTGCCATTGCTAGAATGCTAATGGAAAAAAGAAGAATCCTCTGTGTCCCCTACCCGGCTCACCAGGTGACATACATGGCGGTCACAGCTGTGTTCAAGTGTGAGCCCAAGAGGTAGGATGTTAGACGGCGTCACCTGCAAGGTATGTATCTGTGGCCTTGGGGAACTGCCAGAGCTTGTTGGCTGTTAGCTCCTCTGCTCACACCCAGGGCTGGAAGGAAGCACTGAGAGAGGAAAATGGACCCACATCCTTTCAGCTTGATGCCATGAAGAAACAGAGGGAGGGAAGGAGACACATATAAAGAGGAGGAGGTCAAGGGAGAATATAGAAATGGCCAGAATGTGTATTTAGTACGAAAAAGCATACATAGGAGAAACGAAGAAAGGGCAGAGGAAAAGATGCTTCTCTCTTCCTATTACCATAATGAAGTGTCTATGTGCTGCAAACAAACAAAAGCCTTCTTTGCCTTCCAATTAACTGCGGCCCAAGTTTTGCACCTCTCCCAATCCGGAACATACCATTGCTGAGGTGTCAAGTTTATGGATTGGATCTCGGCTTAACTAAGCTGCCTCCCACTGTTACCTCAAATACATACCAAAAGGGCAAGGACCTGGGGGGAAAAAAGTCCCCAGAACACTGTTCAGCCCCAAACTCATTTCTCTTGGAAAATTGAAACCAAATTTATGGGACTGAGGGTTAAGAGAAAGAGAGAGAGTAAGAATAAAGCACATTTTATTCATTCGTTAAATAGTGATGACCTTGACAATGCTGGGCCCTTTATTGTGTCTCGGAAGGATGGCAGGGCCTGCCTCCTGCCTACAAGTGCTTGCTATAATCAGAGTGCATGGCCCCAGGCAGGCCTACTTCTCATACAGGGACTCATCTAATCCTCACGACAACCTATTTTTATAACCCCCATTTTGCAGATGAGCAGAGTGAGGCATGAGGAGGTTAGAAGACTGGCTTGCCCAAGATCAAGATCACCGTCTATTTGAGAGCCCATGCAGATCTGTAAGAGACATTTCAGTGGCAGCTAAAGACCAAGACAAATGGTCTCTGTGTTTCCTGCGAAGTCCCTAGAGGGAAAAATCCCCATAGGTTGGTGTGGTCCAAAGAATTTCTCGAGAGCAGTGGAGCCTGCTAGAGGGGTAGGATTTGGAGAGTTGAGGCGGGAGAGGCACCCTCAGTAGCACGGACTACAGGGGCAAGTGGCAGAGGGGTGAGGGGTCTCTTGGTCTGGAGCAGAAGGCCCGTGGCAGGGAATCACGAGGGAAGCTGTCAGGACAGAGACGGTTGTGATGAGCCTGCGGCACTGGGAGTTCCTCTTGCGAAGATTTAAATGTGAAATGAGCTTTAGTTCTCGGCCCAGTGCACTTTAATGTTGTGATACAGAAGCCAGAATTCAGAGAGCATTCATTCATCAGGCTCCATTAACTCATTAAACTTACATTTCACTTTTGTCTCTGTTCCTTTGCTCTCCTTAACACATCCTGGCATCTCTGATGCTGACCTTTTAGAAAGATTCTTATGCTGATAGTCAGTCCCCTTTCTTATCCTTGAAAAATAAAGCTTAAATGGCACCCCTATGAAGCCTTCACCAATGCCCTGGGCAGAGCTGTCACACAGGTGTGCACAGGGCTCCTTGTGCAAGACCCCTGTAGTACTTACCACCCAGGATCACCATCCATGTAGACCCCTTGGTATCTCTCGGAAGACCCCAGGGTTCTTACATCGTGGAACTGTTTCCTTGGTATCCCTAATGCCTTGCACAGTGCCTGGCATATAGTAGATGTTTAGTTAAGTGTCTGCTGAATGAATGAAGAATTAGATGGAGGAATGAATGAGTCACCATCATTCTATTGGAAGGAATCTAGATTATCTGGCTCCTTAATCTCTTCTATAAACTATAAAACCAAAGTAGTTCCCTAGAACTTTAGCGTAGCCTATTTATTTATCGCCCTCATAACACTCATCACAACCTGAAATTATTTGACTTGCTTGTTCCCTCTCTGGGGACAGGGCAAACCCCATATGAGTGCAGGTGCCACACCTGTCTTACTCACTATTGCACCTACATCTCCTTGCACAGTGCAAGGCATGTAGCAAATGTTCCCCAGATAGTGATTGAATAAAAGAAAGAATAGCACATCTCCAGCTAACTATTCAGATTCCTTTTGGATTTCTCGAGCGAAGGGAGGCGGGTAGTATAAACATAAAGCATAATTCCTGCCTTCCAGAAGCTGCAAAGACAGACAAAGCAGATATTTGTAAAAGAAAGAATCATATATAGTAACTACTAATGAGAGCACAGAGAAGGGCGTGACTAAAGGGGGTGTCTTTCCTTTAGGTCCTCTAATTATTAGGCAAACATTCTTCCTATTGAAATAAAAACTACCTTGCTAGGATCCTTACAGAATAGGCCTAACTCTCTGCCAAGAAGTAGACTGTGCTTTTTAAAAAATAGGTCCCCAGGTTCTTTGAGACTCCTTCCTTCCAAAGGTAGAGCTTAATCTTCCTCCCCATGAGTGTGAGCTGGATTCAGGGACTTACTTCTAATAACTAAAATAGTACAGAAGTAACGGTAACTGGTTTCAGAGACAAAATCATGAAAGGCACTCTGACTTCTTCATTGTTGTCTTAGAGAGCTCACTCTGGGGGATGTTATCTGCTGTGTCATGAGGACATTCATGCTACCCTACAGAGAGACCCACAGAACAGGAACTGAACTCTCCTGCCCTCTGTATGCGGTTTTGGAAATGGGTCCTCCAGCCCTAGTTAAGCCTTTGGAGGACTGAAGCCCGTATGGACATTTTGCCTGCAACCTTGTGAGGGACCGCAAGCTAGAGCCACACAGATAAGCTACTTCTGAATTTCTGACCTACAGCAATGATAAGATAATAAATATTATTTTAAACAACTAAGTGGTGATGTAATTTGTTACACAGCAACAGATGACTCATACATAATTCCTCAAGTGTTTGCTGAAAATTACCACATGGTAATATTTTCTTCTCTTTTCCAGGTTAGGCATGGTTTCTGGTTCCCTCACCATCCTCTTCTCTTTCCCTAGGACATGGTGTATTTTGTCACTGACCCTGAGAAGGTTGGTACCAAGAACTGAATGTAGAATTTAAGGTATGGCTGTGTTATCCCAGAAGAGAGAGGCTATTATCTTCCCCATCTAAATGTGGTCACATCATGCCATCAATTGACATTGACTTTTGGCTTCATTTTACTGTGAAATTTTCAAACATATGTAAAAGTTGAAGAAATTGTATGATCCCCACCCATATATCCACTACCTAGATTCCATAACAATCATGCTTTATCACAAATCCATCTCTTCATCCCTCTATCATTTCTTTTGTCCCTGTTAGCTGCAGTTGTTAGTTGTTAGTTGAAGACATCCACATTGACCCTGCAGCCAACCCAAACCTCCAAATCCTTTACTTACCTGCTACCTCCTCTTACCTATTTGTTCTCCATCCCCTGTGTGGTCTTGAAATACAGGACTTGTTTACATCTACTAGCATAAAAAGCAGAAGGGCATAAGGGAATAGAATAGGTTTTGAAGGTGGATAGACCTGGGAAGGAATCTCGTTCTTTTATGTCCAATTATGTGATATTAAGCAAATAACTCAAACTCTTGAAGTCTTGGGTTTTTTGCATCTATAAAATGAGGAGGATAGAAAGACCTACACTTCAGGATTATTTAGAGGACAAGAGATTACACATGAAAAGCATTTAACATCATGTCTGGCATGTAGGAGGTGTTCAGTGAATGATGGCTAATATTATTTGGTCCACCATTCCTGCCCATCTAGTTAATTTTGGATTCTGAATCTGTCATTCCAGATTTACATCACCTTCAAGTCTATAAGTTCTGCTAGATATTCATGCTAGAAATTGACATAAACGTGACTGGGACAAGTCCTGAATCTCTGCCAGTTATGTATATCATTATTGTTCTAAAGTCTGATATTAATTAAAATAATACAATTTGGCACTAATAGTTATTGCTTATAAATAGAGTTGACATTGACTATGTAGCAGCGGTGCTCTGAGTCTTTTAACTAGTTATAAATCTTTTAACCAGTTATAAAACCTTACTCTATTGTCACATCATCTATATTTCTCCATCTTATCTCTAAGAACAGTACAAGTGACTTCGTTAAGTGCCTTGCTCATGATGAATGCACTGACTATATGTACCGTATTTCCTTCTCTACCAGCCTAAGATCATTTTCACTGAAGAAAAGTCAGTTAATTCTTTTGGCAGTTCCTTTGCAAACTCACGGCATTTCCCAATGATCAAGTCTTTCTCGCTTTCCTTCCTTCCTTCTTTTCTCTTTTCTTTCTTTTCCTTCCTTCCTTCCTCTCCCTTTCTCTCTCTCTCTCTCTCTCTCTCTCTCTCTCTCTTTCTTTCTTTCTCCTTAATATACTTATTAAACCTGTTTCTCAGAAAATCTGTTGTTGGAAAGCCTGCTAGATGTATAATCAGCACCAACAATCACCTTTTTTACTAACAAGTTCCTGGTCTTGTTGGAAAGGGGAACAATATGCCCAAGTAAAAACAACTATATCCTCCAATTGTTTCAAATACTGTGGACCATCTGCCACGTTCTGACCAATAGGATATAGGTGGAAGTTGTTGGATAGAGCCCTGGGGGAAAGCTCCTTAAGGAGTAGGTGGGGAGTGAGGGGCAGAATCAACTTGCTCTTGTCCTTCCCCTTTCCTCTGTCCAGCACACAGAAACTTGTGCTGGTCATGGAGAAGCCATCTTGATACCTTGGGATGACAATGAAGGAAAGGCCAAGAGAATCTCAAAAACTGAATCCTGACATCCTTGAGCCGCTAAACCAATGCCTGCCTTAGGGCTATTCACAGAATGAGAAAACCAAGTCTCTAAATTGGTTAAGTTACTCTTTAGGGATTTCAACTACGAACAGACACATGTGATTCCAAAGGGATACACCTGTCCTAGAATCCTGACCAGGATCAACATCACCTCCACTGTAGTCTGAAGACTCCATCTTCTTCTGTGTTACAGAATAAAGATGATGTTTCACTGTTTTCTGATTTCCACCACAGATCCACCATCTACATGCCCGTGATTTTGTTGACAACTTACCTTCTTGATGAGGTGGGTAATTTGTTTAGTTCAGGAGATTTGGCCTCATTTTGAGTGGCTCATTTTTCTTTTTTCTTTTTTGGTTTCCTGTTTTGGTTAACATATTTTAGTTTTTTTCTTTTTTGTTTTATTAACATATAGTGTATTATTTGCCCCGGGGGTACAGGTCTGTGAATCATCAGGATTACACATTTCACAGCACTCACCATAGCACATACCCTCCCCAGTGTCCATCACCCAGCCACCCTATCCCTTCCTCCCACCCCCCAACAACCCTCACTTCAGTTTGTTTCATGAGATTAAGAGTCTCTTATGGTTTGTCTTCCTCCCTATCACATCTTGTTTCATTTTTTCCTTCCCCACCCTCCATAACCCCCCATGCCTCTCAAATTTCTCACATCAGAGAGATCATATGATAATTGTCTTCCACAAATTGACTTATTTCTCTTAGCATAATACCCTCTAGTTCCATCCACGTCATTGCAAATGGCAAGATTTATTTTTTTTGATGGCTGCATAGTATTCCATTGTGTATATATACCACATCTAATTTATCCATTCATCTGTTGATGGACGTCTGGGTTCTTTCCATAGTTGGCTATTGTGGACATTGCTGCTATAAACATTCGGGTGCACATGCCCCTTCGGATCACTACATTTGTAACTTTAGGGTAAATACCCAGTAGTGCAATTGCTGGGTCAAGGGGTAACTCTATTTTCAACTTTTTTTTTGTAAAGATTTTATTTATTTATTGGACAGAGAGATCACAAGTAGGCAGAGCAGCAGGCAGAGAGAGAGGAGGAAGCAGGCTCCCCACTGAGCAGAGAGCCGGATGCGGGGCTCGATCCCAGCACCCTGGGATCATGACCTGAGCCGAAGGCAGAGGCTTAACCCTCTGAGCCACCCAGGCGCCCCTATTTTCAACTTTTTGAGGAACCCTCACACCGTTTTCCAGAGTGGCTGCACCAGCTTGCACTTCCACCAACAGTGTAAGACGGTTCCCCTTTCTCCACATCCGTGCCAGCATCTGTTGTTTCCTGACTTGTTAATTCTGACTGGCGTGAGGTAGCATTTCACTGTGGTTTTGATTTGTATATCCCTGATCCCAAGTGATATTTAGCACTTTTTCATGAGTGGCTCATTTTTCTAATAATTTTTCTTGGACTTCAGGTCTCTCATGCCAGTATCAGTTTCACTCTCTCCAGTGCAACAGGCACTCTCATTGATGGAAGATGGAAGCTGAGTAGAAGAAATGCTCTGTTTCCCTCTATCATCCTCTACTTCTACAGCCCCTCCCTCAGCCACAAATGCTGGGTCCTGCACTTATTATTCTTCCAGACAGAAGAAAAAAGTCTATTTTTTTTTTATCTTCACATTTTTTGCATGTCTCTGCTCAGTTGGTTTCCAGCCTTCCTTGCACAATTCCCAATATATGTATGTATCTAAGATATGAAAAATCTAATGAATTCAGTCAACCATAGAAATACAACAAGGAATGCTCAGTTGCTCAGAGAGTGCAGGCGTGGCTTGGGGCTTTGTTTCTGCTGCATGGACAGTGCGGGCTGACTGCCCTACTTGACTGTATTTGTGTAGCAAGCCTCACCATTCAAAAATGCCGGGAGTCTTAGCAGAACACACTTGGGAAACAACTGACAAAAGAAGGAAGTGCCTGAATTAATTATTTTGGGGGCCAGCCATATCTCTGCCAGGCTAAATCCACGTTCCTTCTCTGCTCTTGCCTTCTTTTTTTTTTTTTTTTAATTAAAATATTTTATTTATTTATTTGACAGACAGAGATCACAGTAGGCAGAGAGGCAGGCAGAGAGAGAGAGAGAGAGGAGGAGGAAGGCTCCCTGCTGAGCAGAGAGCCCAACGTGGGGCTCGATCCCAGGACCCTGAGATCATGACCTGAGCTGAAGGCAGAGGCTTTAACCCACTGAGCCACCCAGGTGCCCCTCTGCTCTTGCCTTCTAACTGGATTTTTTAGGAACAGGAGATGATTCCATCAAACCCAATCAGAAATATGCTGAATGATCTAGTCTCTATTTTAAAGATCCTCATAACCTCTAATTTCAGAAAGTACATGTATTAAGCAGGGCCCTTTTTGTTGTGTGAAACAGAGGAGGGATTGGCAAACTTTTAGATAATAAATATTTTAGGTTTTTATAAGTCATTCGATCTCGGTAGCAACTACTCAACTCTTGTCATTAAAATGTAAAAGCAGCCATAGACAATACATTAGCAAATGAGTGTGGCTGTGTTCTAATAAAACTTTATCGATGGACACTGAAATGTAAATTTTATGTAATTTTATGGTTCATGAAATATTATTCTTCTTTTGATTTTCTTAACCCCTTAGAAATGCAAAAACCATTCTTAACTTCTAAGACAGGCTAAATATTGTCTACAGGTCATAGTTTGTTGATCCCTCGAATAGAGCTACCCTTAGGTCTGGTTCAAACGAAGGATTCTTTTTTATAAAGGTATAGTAAGAACTTATGGAAACTGGAAAAGGAAAATAGAAAGCTCTCTGGACCTCAGTCTACTATGAAGTAGACATGGTCTTCTTTGTGGCTTCTCTGTATCATTCAGCATTTCAGTGCACTCTGTAGGTCCATCCAGCTACTCCTTCCCACTTGGAACCTACAAAGATAAATCAATAGACAATTCAATATGATGGGACAAATGCAATGGAATTTGTATGCACAAGATGCTATGGGGAACAATAAGAAGTTAGTAGCTCAAAAATAAGGGCCACATTGGAGAAGGACATTGGTAGTCAGGTGTTTGAGGAAAGCAGAAGAGGTTTGGAACAATCAGTATGGAGAATGAGATAGGAATCAAACAGAAGAAACAAAGAAATCTCTTAGGTATTATTGAAGACCCAAGAGATGCTTAGAGTTTCAGCATTTGGTAGGTGTATTAGTTTGGTTGTCTGTGACAAGTAATAGAAAATCTTTTCAAAGTTGTCTAGGCACTAAATTCACTAGAATACAGGCATCATAAATGCAGGAATCTTCCCATCATGTTCACTGATCAGCTCCATTTTCTACGAAAGTAGCTTGTGCATGGTAGGCATCTAGGAAATATGTATTGAGTGAAGACATGAAATGATCTCATATAAGAATAAGTGAGTTCTAGGCTTGGTCAACTCTGACTCATTTAGTATCTTAAGGATTCAGGTTCAGTCTATCTTTTGGCAAGTAGGCTCTGACTTCAGGCTAGTTTTTCATGGTTATAAGATGGCTGCATAGTTCTGATCCTTATGACCAGACCCCAAAATGTCCAGTGGAAAGAAAAGCAGTTGTCTACTCCATGTTCTCTTTTAAAGAGTGAGAAGACCTTTTGCAAAGGCATCAGCAAACTTCCCTTCAGTTATGTTGGCCAGAAATACATCACACACCAATGTCTAAATTAATCAATGGTGGGGATAGTAGGGCCACTATGATCAGCTTACACTGCTGATTCTCCACTGGGGTGATTTGTCACCCCCAGCCCACCCAGCAGGCAGTGTCTTGAGACCTATTTGATTGTCATGATTGGGGAAGGGAATACTGAAAAACCATCTTAAGATGCACAGGACAGCCTCTACCAGAAGAAAGAAGTATCTCATTCAAAATATCAGTAGTGCTGAGGTTGAGAAACCCTGACTCAGACCAAGCCAAATCTTTCCCTGGAGCTGGGGCAGGGGCTACTTTCCTTGAAGCACATGCCCAGGGAGAAGCATGAATATCTGTATGAAATCAGCTAAAACACGGGAGGAAAGGAAAAGGAAGTAGCAGTGGGGGAGAAATAGATGCTGGGGAGGCAATCAACAGAGTGGACACCAGAAGGGTTGATTGGGTTTTCCAATTTAGCAGAGGACCGAAGGAGCCTTTGGAAAGACTCTTTTTCCTGCCTTTTTGACCAAAATAAAAATTATAACCTGCTGCCCATTCCACCACTCCAATAAATACGTAGGTGGAACTGATGTTCTTAGATGGCCTGCAATGAGTGTCAGTGCCAGGAGGTAGCCAAGATGTGCAGAACCCAAGCCAAGTACTTAACACATACCATCCCATGTCATCCTCTCACTACACAGCAAAGCATGCATTATTATCTGTGTTTTACAGCTGAGGAAGCTCAGGGCCAAAGTGATCCCCTGTGAGTCAGGGAGCTAGGATTCTCTGCCACATTCTGCATCTGAAACCCCTTCTCTTAGTTGAGGGTAAAGTAGAAGGTGCAGCATTTCTGGGAGCATAGCTGGAGAGGATACCATGTGCTGACTCATGGTGTCTGGATGCCTCAGAGGCTACAGCGTCTTCGAAGGGCAAACAGGCTGGGTCAGATCTGCTCTGGAGAAAGGGCCTCCGGACAGAGAGATGCTTCTTTTTTATGGCTTACAAGGCCCAGGAGCATCTCCCCATCTAAAACTCTGTGAATTCAATGATTTCTTCAGAGACCTCCTCCCCCTCCCTCTTCAGCACATTCTCTGCTTTTATACCACTCAGCTCTCTGAGTTTGATGGGAAAAAAGTCAGAGGAGTGATAGAAAAGAGGGCCAGAAGTTTTCTTTAAGTATTCTTGTAAGACCGCATTGGGTCACTGGAGAGTCTTCACCTATTGGCTGTAGAAAATCTTCCCTGAGAAGCCCCCTCATACGCTTGACATTAGGATTCAGCCTGGGTCTCCTGGCATGCATGCTGGGGCGGGAAGGGGCCCAGTCCCAGCTGTCCAAACAGAGGAGAATTGAATGCCTTTGTCTTGTATGAGACCACCGAGCTCCATGGTGATTTTCAACTCTCACCCAGGGCTCTCTCCCTCCCTCTTTCTTTCCTCTAACTTCTGTTTGTCCGGGTTGGGGGAGAAAGGGCTTATGGAAGATAGGCTGCTGGTTTGGGGGCTGGGTCTCCAACAGAACAAGAAAGGGAAAAAGCCCTAGCTATTATGCCTACTGGGTCCCACCCCAGTGCGTGGTTCCACCTTCTGGTACGTGCTACGGTGCTGTAAGAGTTCCAGGCACGTTATTAGAACACAGATTGAATTCCGTGGAAAACCAGGGGCTTTCACACAGCTCTTTTGGTCTGAGTTGTCTCACCTATAATAAATCGCACTTCACAGGGCCAGTGTGGGAAATCAGATGGAATATAGGCTCCTGGTTCGAAATGTACAGTTAAGTTGGTTCATCGGTTCATTCATTTGCATTGAGCTATCCTCACTGGAGCCCAGTTTCATGGGACTTACTGGGATAGTTGCCCTGCGTGCCCTTATATTGGTGATCTTTCATTGCATAACAAACCACCACACAATACAGCAATTGACATCAACCACCATTTCGATCACTCATGATTCTGTGGGTCAGCAGATTGGTTAACGACAGCGAGTGCAGCTGAAGTCATCTGGTGGCAACAGTCTATGGCTAGATGATCTGAAAAGGCTTCTCTCACGCACTGATGCTCTCTGTTGGCTGTGCAGGGTGTCTCCAGGCTAGCCTGGACTCTTCCTCTGGTCCTCTGGTAGATGGCTTCCCAAAGCAGCAAGACATAGGGCACGGACCCATGTGCAAGCTCAAGCCTCAGTTTCCCTCACATTTGTTAATGTCCCATCAGGGTAAGCAGGTCACAGGAGGCAATGGGAGAGGCTGTAAAATGAGATGGGATAAGCAAGCATAATTCCCTGGGACCATTTCTGTCAGCATCTTGGAAAGCTATCCTTTGCTTCTCACTGGGTCTCCCCAGTAGACTGGTTTTTCAATGCACATAAATCTGTTGCAAAACTCAGTTTGGTTAAACTCAGTATAAATTTTGTTGAAAGCCCCTCCCCTCCCACACATGCACCCCTTCTTGCTGGATGGTAAAAATTTAAATTTTATTCTTAGTTGCTTCCTCTTCTTCTACTCTTCCTCTTCCTTCTACTTCCTGGTAGCCCCATCCAAGTTCCAGGGCTGGGGAGACATTTTCTGCTATGGGTTGTCAGTCTATTCATAACCACATCTGTGGGATGTTCTGGTTCTTCTATCAAGGGTCCATGCAGGTCCCCTGAAGTCTGGCCACCTCTCAGCTACTATTCTGCTGCTCTCTGGTGCTCTCAGTTTTGTACCCCTATGCCCTCACTAGGCTGTGAGAATCTCTATGGGGCTGCTGAAGGACCTGTCCATACATTATGCAGTTCTTTTTTTCCTGAAGTCTTGCTAACTTTTGAGTTCCACACAGGAAATAAGACAAGAGTCTTTCATCTCAACTTTTCTGGAACATCTGTCCTGAACTCATGCTGATTAAAAGATAAATGAGTACCTTCTTCAGAGATCCACAATGTTGATGCATGTATGCCTTCCTTGGTAGTTCCCCCACCCCATGGACTCTTTCTAGTTAGAAGTAAGTAGAGCCTGGCCCTTACTCACTTGATTGTTTCCTAATCTACTATTCAGGCCCAGAGTCCTCCTGTTGCCCCCGAGGACTGGCTTTCTGAAAACTGAGAACAGAAAATCTTCTGGTTCCTCTCCCTTTCTGGGGCTCATTTCACTCCCGAGACGAGGAACTCAGAAAATTTTAATTTGAGCAAGGGAATGTCCATTCTTGGGAATGGAGAGTGAGGACATGTTCATATTTCAAAATATTACCCCAGGACACTTGCTTCCTGTTTCCCATGTGAAAGGATTTCAATCTAAAGCAGAACTGGAAGATAAGAATTGGAGCATCTCATGCATGGTCCCTCAGAAGAATGGAACTTAGGAACTGAGAGACTGATTTATTTTTATTAAATGCCTGATTTACAGAAGACTGAGATTTATCTCCTGACCAATGAACATCTGCCCAGAATCCCTCTCCATCCTCAAGCCAGTGAACTTACTGCTTGAACTCTGGGTGGACTTCCCCCCCTTTGCATGTCTGGTCCATAAATACAGCCTTCCCCAAACCTTCAGTGGGCTTGCCTGGCCCTTAACCACTTGATTGTTTCCTAATCTACTATTCAAGCCCGGAGTCCTCCTGTTGCCTGTTCTGACAGCATGCATTTCCCGAATTGCATTTCCTCTGCTGTTCCTGAATAAGCTCAATTTCTGGTCATTTGATTGTGCCTCATTTTGCCTCCGTATTTAGGTTGATCTCAACTCCAAGGGTCCAGAATCAAGCCCACGCTTCCCCCACCTAGTAGTGCTCCTTGGAAATGCTCGCTCCTAGGATGCATTTTGTTGGGCTGCAAGCGGCATTTATTCAGAAGAAGGTATTGGAATTGAAGGAATGGAGTTTTATTTTGTTGGGGAGCAGTCATTTTCTAGAAAGATGATCTTAGTATCTTGATCCATATAGTCCTTTGTCTGGACCACGGTTTCATCTGATTCTTTTTTTTTTTTTTTTTTTTTTCACGATTACTGGTAATTTAAAAAAATGTCTACAGTTTTGTGTTAGTTTTCTATTGCTGCATAACACATTACCACAAATGTTACCATTCATAGTGTTGCTTATCTCAGAGTTTCCATGGGTTAGGAGTCTGAGCACAGCTTAGCTGGGTCCTCTGCTCAGGGTCTTGCATGCGGCAATCAAGGGCTTTGGTCTTATCTGAGACTCAGGGTTCTTGTCCAAGTTCATGTAGTTGTTGGCAGAATTCATTTTCCAGCAGCTGTAGACCTCATAATGTCTCACTCCTTCAAAGCCAGCAGGAGATGTTTTCATTTACTTAGGCAGACCCATCCAGGATAATGTCTCTTACGATTAACTTGAAATACATGAATTTGGAACCTTAATTATATCTGTAAAATCCCTTCACTTTTGCCATATACCTTACTAGACGGAAATCCGTTGCTATTCACAAGTCCCCCACTGCACCCTGCCGCACTCCAGTGGAGGGAATTATAGGGGACGTGCACACCAGGGAATCTCAGGGGGCCATCCTAGAATTCTGCCTACCACACGCTTACTGATGCTTGGGCCAGGCACCATGCTAAGCACTTTTATAAACACTGCATTTTTGTGAAAATGAGCAACTAAATGATATCACTTGTCTGAGGTCATTATTAATAACATCAGTCTCCTGCTTTAATTGATGTGGTATACTGCCTTATACTCTGGTACAAGAGTGCTTTTTTAGCCATTAGAGGAGCTGTGTTAAACCAGACAAACACATGGGGTGCCTGGGTGGCTCAGTTGCAGGGCGTCTGCCTTTGGCTCCAGTCGTGATCCCAGGATCCTGGGATTGGGCCCTGCATCGGGCTCCCTGCTCAGTGGGGCTGGGGAGGGGGTGCTGCTTCTCCCTCTTCCACTCCCTCTGCTTGTGTTCCCTCTCTCACTGTGTGTGTGTTTATGTGTGTGTGTCTCTCTTTCTGTCAAATAAATAAATAAAATCTTAAAAAACAAACAAACAAATTAGGAAGATACCAAGTCCTAGAACATCCATAACACCCCATCAAAACATAAAAGGCCATGCAGAGACCATGTTAAGGGCTCTGGCCAATGATTGAAAAGGAGTCAATGGAAGCATTAATTGAGGACA
>NC_081557.1:37428473-37484391 GCF_022355385.1 Mustela nigripes
TTTTTTTTTTTTTTTTAAAGATTTTATTTATTTATTTGACAGAGAGAAATCACAAGTAGATGGAGAGGCAGGCAGAGAGAGAGAGAGAGAAGCAGGCTCTCCGCTGAGCAGAGAGCCCGATGCGGGACTCGATCCCAGGACTCCGAGATCATGACCTGAGCCGAAGGCAGCGGCTCAACCCACTGAGCCACCCAGGCGCCCCTAGACTAGGTTTCTAAAAATAGGATTCAACTTTCAGGTCTCCAATAGCCCTGCAAGTAGGTATCAGCATCAGTGTTTTGAAAGGCGTGGAAACTGAGGCTCCTGGCCAAGATCACAGAGCCTGTAAACGGCTAAGAGGAATCCTGATCTGAGAGCGTCATAGCAAACATCCTGCCATTAATGCAGGTGGACAGAAGTGCTTCTCAAGATGCACCGATTCTGTGTGTTATAAATACCTCCAGTCCTCGGAGCCTTCTCTCTTTTCCAGACTGGAGATGCAACCCAAGGAGGGACAGAGACTTTGAATTACATTGATTTGTGGGACTCCCTGCCGTTTAAATGCTCAGCCTCATCTTGGGGAACTGAAGCGGTACAGCAACTCTCCTGTGAGCTGTGCTTCCTCCCTGGGGGAGAGGATTAGCCTGCGATGCTCCCCTCAGCTCTAGAAACGTCAGCAGGCACACCCCCACAGTGCAGCGGTCTCTCCGGACCCACCTCCACTCGCAGCCCATGGCAGTGCCAGCGGCTCCTGCTGAGCTACTCTGTCCCTCTTTGTTTAAGACACACTAACAACATTTCCATTTAGCACATCTTTCTTCTAGAAAATGTCCTGACAGCTTTACTACTTTGGCTCCTTTATAGGGCAGTGGAAGACTGAGGGCAGGAGAAAATCAATAACCGGCAATAGCAGATGCCGGAGAATGCTCAGCCCCTGTGCTCCTGACACCTGCACGGCCCTCCACCCACTTCTGTGGCCTGGCCCTGGCCCCAGGCAGAGCTACCACCACTTAGCTTTAAAAGTGTGCTGCCCAGACCTGGAGGGCATCCCAGTGGGGCTGACTGGATCCAGGGAGCTCCACGGAAAGGTCATGACCATGGATTCATTTGCTCAGGACCTCCAGGCTGCTGGGAAGAGGTGGGATCCAGCTGGGGGCATGAAAGACTCTTTGTATCTAAATGGTTGGCACAGTGTTGCTGTCCCTCCCTCCAGTGGGGACACTCAGAATGGAGTAAGGTTGTTAAGCAGAAACCAGTATTTTCCAGGCAGGCTGGCGGCAGGTCAGCAAGAAGCAATGATGGGATGTAAATCATTGTGACAAAGTCAGCCTCTTCAACCTGGGAGAGCTCTGCAGTCCTTTATGGAAGAAGCCAGTGGCAATCCTTTTGCAATAGCTGAGTGTATCAAATCAACGTATTGTACACCTTGAACTCACACAATGTTATGTCAACTATACCTCCATAAAGTTGAAAACAAATAATTTTTTTTAAATGATAGCTCAGTTAAAAAAAAAAAAATAAAGGAGCTAGAGTTTCCATCTGCTGACTGCCCCCATCTGGAAGGGAATACCTTTCACTTACTGGGGGCTGGGGTAATGACCATAGCCCTGAAGCTGGCCTCTCCCAGCCAGCCCCAGCGGAATCCCCCAAATGACAGATGGTTGGGAAAAGAGTAAATAGTAACATTCAACCCCTTCTTAAGTGGAACTCCTATGAGAAGAAAGTAATTTCCTTCATGGTGTTATAGTAAATTCCCAAGCTGCTGTATTGCTGTATGGTAAGTGAGTAAATGACTGTTAAAAGAAATTGTCCTCTTGTGGCTTTGACTATCTAATGCAAATTCCCACCAGAAGGGCTCTACCAACTTACATTGTCACAGGAAATGGGACCTGCTTCCCCATGGACTCGGGTTCCTGCGTTCAAAATTTTCTGACTGCCTTCACACCATTTTCATTGTTAATTTGCACTTCTTTGCTTATCAGTAAGGGTAAATGCTATTTTTTTTTTCAGATTTGTGCTCCCTTTTGGAGGTTTGGGTGATTCCCTAACCTGATGATAGAAATGGGTGCGAGGTGCTCTTGAGATACCAGTGGGAAGAAAGAAAAAGGATGAGAAATAGGAAAAAGGAAAAAATCAGAAAAAGATAGAAAAATTTCTGCACTGAAGTGAAGCAAGTCCCACAGGTACAAAGCAAGCGAAATCTGGAGTCAAGCCCCACCCATGGCGCCCGCGTCTCCCCTCCCCCATTCACAACACAGCTCTACTATTTAACAGACATGTAATCTTTTTAAATTTATTTAAGATTTTGTTTATTCATTTGACAGAGAGAGAGAGCACGCACAAGCAAGGGGAGCAGGAGGCAGAGGGAAAGGGAGAAACAGGCTCCTTGTGGAGTAGGGAGCCCAGTGGGGGCTCGATCCTAGGACTCTGAGATCATGAGCTGAGCTGAAGGCAGATGCTTAACTGACTGAGCCACCCAAGTGCCCCTAGGTATGTAACCTTGGGAAGTCACTTTATGTCACCTGGATATATTAATAGTTCCTGATTCATGGGATTATTTAAAGATTAAATGAGCTAACGTATGAAAAGTACCTCCCTTACAGACTAACCATTATAATAATAATTATTACAAATACATAATTGTTCTAAATATAATAATTAAAAATACATAATGTTTGCTATGAATATTATAAATGTTTACTAATATACAAAATAAGAGTATATTTATAATTTTTATTATTACGGTTATTATTATCCAAGCATTATCCTAGGCAGTTTCCATAGGTATGTATGAATATATTTATAACAATAAAGCAGCAGGATAGTGAATGGAGTAGTGTGTCTAAAACTGGACATGCCTGAGATGAGTCCTAGATCTATTATATACTAGCTATATTAGTTAAATACTTTGAGATTTGATGCTCTTATGTATTAAGTTAGAATAAAAATAACTGGCTTACAGATTGTATCTAAAAATGAAATAGCATAGGGGTGTCTGGATATCTCAGTCGGTTGGGCGCCCAGCGTTGGTTTCGCCTCAGGTCATGGTATCAGGGTCATGAGATCAAGCCCTGTGTTGGACTCCCTGCTCAGTGCAGAGTCAGCTTGAGGTTCTCTCTGTCCCTCTGCCCCACCCGCCCCCCACTCACACACTCTTTCTTGCAAATAAATAAATAAAATCTTTTAAAAAACTTAGGTAGCATAGACAAAACCCTTGGCCCAGTGCTTGGTGAGTGGGAGTTGTAGTAGCGCTAGCTGTAACAACTAATACTCAGTGAGTATTGCTACAACAGGCAGTGTCTAAGTACTTTACATGTATCTCATTTAATCCTTAAAAAGCCTTGTGAGGTAGGTGTTCTACCCATTTTACAGATGAGGCAACATGAGGCTTTGTACCCATTTTATAGAAGCTTAAATCGGGCTCATGTAACTTACATTAGATTACAGACCTCGTGACAGAGTTAGAATTTGAACCCAAATCTCTTCAACTATTGGCACGTAATAGCTTTTAGTAAACTTCTTCATCTGCAATTTTAAAATTATAGTACTTTATTCCAACTTTATTTTTCCCACTTTTCACCTAAAAGTACTGTTGGCTTCCTCTCTCTACTGTGAAATCCTAGAGCTTGCTCTTGCCTCAGTTCCCACAGTGCTTTCCCCTATTCCCTAGCTTGCCTCTCCCCTTCCCCAGGCCCACCTCCAAGCACATGGTACACCCTGTAGAACGTGAGGCCCTCCTAGCTCACCCTCCCCACTCTGTACCAGTCCTTCTCTGCACAACCTGGGACCCAGGCTCCCCTCTGGGGTATGCTCTGTTCCTGCTTTGCACTTACAACCAATCCCATATGCAGAAGTGCTTGGCCCAGTGGCAGCCCTGAGTTTGGGGCCTTGTCATCCATCTCCTAGTGCTGGTCCTTGGACTCTAAGGCACCCCCCAGGCTCTGGTAACACAGCCTCCAAACCTATCTTCAGCCCACCTCTCTGGTGATTTCTCTGCACCCCTAGCCTGCTTCCAGGATGGAGGGGAAGACATAGTCTTAATGCTGTGATGAACTTGTCTTCCACTCCTCTGGCCCTTAGGTACGCCCATCTATGCCTATGCTCAGAGTTGCAATGTTAACCTCAAGAACATTCCCATTAAGAAGATGCTTTCATTTCAAGCCTAGTGAGATGAACACCCTGGAAATCCTGCAGATAAGACCTGATGCAGAAGTGGGGAGGCGAGCAAGGAGGGGTACATTCACTTTGAGGCTGATCCTACTGATGGACATTTTGTATTTCAGACCCAATGGCTACATAGTCTTCACACTGAAAATGGAATCCATCTCCACAGCACTTAATGCTACCAGCTGTGTGCCCAGCTTGTGCAGGGCCCTGGGACCACAGTGACTAGAAAGACCCAGTCCTTTTTTTCAGGGAGCTCTCGTCCATCTGGTCCACATTCAAACTGGTTCAAGTTCATGGTAGTGCTAATCTTCCTCTTATACATAATTATATTCTATGTATAGGTTTTATTTTAAAAAAATCCACTAGAGAGCCATGCCACCTGCGTGGATTATCTCTTACAGCACTTAGCTTAGTGCCATGGGTCTGAAGGCAATTAATGTAAGCTCTTGGATGATATTGAATTTCCTGGAAGCTTCGGGCATTTTCTTTCAGTCATCCTAGTTAGTGTCTTAATGTGATAATAGGTTGATTGATTTTTATGTGAGTCTTAATCACCCATCAGATGCTCAACTTGAAATTCAATTCCAGCTCCACCAACCATATGACCTTGGGCAGGTTGCTTAACCTTTCTCAACATCAGTTTCCTCGTCTGGTAAAATAGGAACAATAAAACTGCCCACACGGGCTTGATGGGATAATATAATTAAATAGAATTCCAGCCAAAAGGTTATATACAACCTTAACATGCTATTTAGTTCAAATTTCTTTTCTCTTTTTTCTTTTCTTTTCCTTCCCCTCTCCTCTCCTCCCCCCTTCTCTTCTCTTCTCTTGTTTCTTTCTTTCTTTCTTTCTTTTTCTTTTTCTTTCTTTCTTTCTTTCTTTTTTTTTTTTTGGCACATACCATGGTCCACATACGTTGCTAGATCTTGGGAATACTAAGAGAAGAACACACAGTCTCTCTTCCCCACAAAATCCACAGTCTGGGGGGCAGAGACAGTTGTAAGCAAGCAGCGATGATACACATAGATCTCTAAGAGAGGCTCTTTAGAGACAGCAAGGTGAGAGGGAGTAGATACTTACTACGCATCAACTATGTGAGTGTGAGGGCCCTGAGGAGAGTCAGTGTGGTGTGTATTTGTATGTGTGTGTGTCCCCACATTCACACACCTTCTGGACTTCACCTTCTTCATGGCTGGATTCCCCGGATGTCTGACTTTCCTGTAACAAGTATCAGGAAGCCAAACTTGATTCTTTTTTCCTCCAGAGCAGCCTTGTCCGCAAGAACGGCAGGGAATGCTGATGACCGCTTAACACATTCTGAAGCCATCAGCCAAATCTGGGGCCGGATAAATATGCAAAGAAGGGCTCCCTGTTGACCATTCCCCTGAATGCTTTTCCCAGCCCTGCTGTCTCCTGCTGCCCAGTAACCCGTTGCCGTGGGAGACAAGTGTACTTAATGTGACAAGTCACACCACACCCCAAGCCTCCCCAGTCCCATGTCAGCCTGATCCCAGTGCAACAGCCACTCCGCCAAGTTATGGAAGACAGAATGCATTTCTGTTTAAATGCATCACACACGACGAGATCTTCCTTTGCATAATGGTATGGCCTCTTCCCTCCTGGCAAGAGCCTGCAGAGGAATGGATCTTGCCTGGCTGACACCTTCATAGATGCCTCGGTTGATTCCTTTGCTGCTACCCCCATCTCCTGGGTGTCAGGTTCCAAACGCACCCGAAAATAAGCCTGGATGGGCCCCTTTCTTGAGACAAGAGACACTTACAGAATACAAATAGCTACCCTGCTTTAAGCTCCCCCAGGAGCACAGAGATGGAAGGAGAAGAGAGAGACTGAAGCCAGATTTGAAGACTTCAGTCATAACTTTCGATGGATAGGGTTGGGATACAAGGAGGCAAGCAGACTTAGCTACTTTGCAGCTTAGCCTGACTTTTTTCCTTTCTTGCAGAGACAAATTGCAATATTTGGCGGCCCTTATATTTCACATGCCCTTGTAATGTTTTGCTTATAAGGTTTATTATGAATAAGAACAGCTAATATTTATTGAATGATAATTACATGTCAAGCACCTGGTATGTGTTTATCTCCCTTACAGTAACTCTACGAAGTAGGTCACTGGATTAGTTTCTCTTTACAGAGTAAGCATTTGAGGCTTAAAAAGTACAATTCTTTTGCCCAAAATCATGTCCAAAGTGGGGAGGCAGTGTTCAGACCTAGGGTGTCTAACTTCAGATGACTCGAACTTAACTCTTGCATGATACTGTTGTTGGAGAAGCAGCCTGGGAGAGTGACAAGTTACTAAAGACCACCCTGCTTTGCTATTTAGCACCTGCATGACCTTGGACAGGTTACTGAAGTTCTAGTACCAGGAGCAGTAGTATTCAGGGATTCATTGCAGATAAAACATTTAGGATCTTGCCTGGCACAAAGTATGGATCCAGCATGCAAGAGTTATTTTTATCAACAATACGTCCTTCTAAAGTTACGGGCCTTGTCTTAGTTCCCTTTGAATCTTTATCACCAATACACAGCACGGCACAAAGCATGTACTAGAAACCAATTCAACATTATCGGGATAAATGAGTGGATTCAGTATTCTAGAAGGCAGCTATAATTAAAATTTATAAGTGCTTCATTATTTACAAAATGATGTCATTTAGTTTAATCTGGTGTAAGGTTTGTGTTTGAGTTAAAATAGCAAGAAAATTGGACCCAACGATTTTGATTTCTAGGTAGAGACTCAAGAGAAAGGAGCACATATGTCCACACAAAAACTCATCCACGATTGTTCGCAGCAGCACTATTCATAACAGTCAAAAGATGGAAACAGCCCAACTGTCCATATCAACAGATGAATGGATAAGCAAAATGTGGTATAGCCACAAGATGGAATATTATTCAGTCATCAAAAAAAAAAAAAAACAGGGGCGCCTGGGTGGCTCAGTGGGTTAAGCCGCTGCCTTCTGCTCAGGTCATGATCCCAGGGTGCTGGGATCGAGCCCCGCATCGGGCTCTCTGCTCAGCAGGGAGCCTGCTTCCTCCTCTCTCTCTCTCTCTGCCTGCCTCTCTGCCTACTTGTAATCTCTCTCTGTCAAATAAATAAATAATCTTTAAAAAAAAAAAAAAAAAAACAAAGTAGGGGCACCTGGGTGGCTCAGTGGGTTAAGCCTCTGCCTTCAGCTCAGGTCATGATCCCAGGGTGCTGGGATCGAGTCCCGCATCAGGCTCTCTGCTTGGCAGGGAGGCTGCTTCCTCCTCTCTCTCTGCCTGCCTCTCTGCCTACTTGTGATCTCTGTCTCTGTCAAATAAATAAATAAAATATTAAAAAAAAAAAGAACAAAGTACTGATAAATGAATGAACCTTGAAAACATCATGCTAGGTGAAAGAACCAGTCACAAAAGACCACATACTATAAAATTCTATATATATGAAATATCCAGAAAAGGCAAATCTGTAAAGACAGAAAGTAAAGATAAGAGGAAGGTACTGAGGTTTCTTTGGGGGTAATAAAATTCATTGTGGTGATGGTTGTGCAACTCTGTAAAGAGATGGAACCATTGAATTGTATACTTCAAATGGGTGAAATACAGAGTATATGAATTCTATCTCAATAAATAGAGCTGTTACCAAAAAAAAAAAAAAAAGTAAATAAAGTGATGTAACTCGAAATCAGAAGCTAAACAGCAGTGAGCTCACGATCTTAGCAGACTCCCTATTCTGCCACCACGCTGACTCAGGCCGCCTTGGCCACCTGCACGGGGGGTGGAGGGGGATGAAAAGACCAACCATCTGTCATTGTTCAAGACAAAGTGGGAAAAAATTAACTAATGATTATTCTTCTGTTCGAGACAAGTTGCCGTTCAAATGCTTCTTTTTTAATTTTGCCTCCTGTCTAGCTCTGCGGGGCCAAATGAAAGGCCAGTAGGCTGGTCAGTCCAATGCAGAAATGCAAGGTGTGAAATGAAGCCGCAGCAACAGGCTGGTCTTTCTCAAAATTAAATGCAAGCTCCAAGGCTGGAAATCAAGGCTGGAAAGGCTAAATACCAAGTCTATTAATCACTTGCAAGTCCTTTCCTTTTCACGATCGTGTCTCAGAAACAAATAAAAGCTCGATGCTCGGGCATACTCACTGCATCCTTTGTCTTAATGATGTTTTTCAAAACTCAAGCAAATTGCTGATGGAAGGGAGCAAAGGCAGGATTCTAATTAAGCTGCCCCAGTTTGAAAAGTTGCAGAAGATTGCCAACAGGATTTCAAAACCTGCAGGTATTTAAAAGTAAAAACAGATGAGAAATGAGGCTTGCAATTCATGAGAGTAGCTATGAAGGTGTGTAATTATGACTGAGACTGAAATATAATCCTATCACTTGGAAATTTTGTTCTTTGCTCTACTTTTCACCAATCGATGCTATATATAGACATACTCACCAGGGAAATTCCTTCGGCAGAGGTAAAAAAGAAAAATTACACTTTCCCTTTTCTTGAAAACTGTTAGTACTGTTAATTGAAACTCAAATAAATATTTATTTAGGTGGCGAAATTGAGAAGACTTTCAAACGATGTGTTGGTTTCATTAAATGATGAGTGCTGATCTTTATTGCCTCTAAGATCCTCTCATGTTTTATCTCATTTAATTACTGTAGCTACTGTATGAGGTAGGTACCATTATTATTATTACTATCATCATCATCATCATCATCACCACCACCACCATCATCATTATCCTACTTTGCAGATAGAGAAAGTAAGGCACAGAGAAGTTAAGTAGTTTGCCCTAGGTTGCACAGTTACTATAAATAACAGAACTGAGGTTTGATCCTGTCTGACTACAGAGCCACATTCTTAACCACTATCACATTCTACCTCTCCAGTAAATTGACAGTTCTTAATTTTACTCTTTTTAAAAAAGATTTTATTTATTTATTTTCCAGAGAGAGAGAGAGACAGAACACAAACCAGGGGGAGTGGCAGGCAGAGGGAGAAGCAGGCTCCCTGCTGAGCAAGGAACCTGATGTGGGACTCCATCCCAGGACCTTGAGATCATGACCTGAGCTGAAGTAGAGGCTTAACCAGCTGAGCCACCCAGGCATCCCTGAATTTTACTCTTGATGCTTCCACTTTGAAGAGTTGAACATGTTAGAACACTGGAAAGAATTAATGCACACAATACTATTGTTTCATTTACTATATGTTGCCGTTTTCTTTACATCATACATAATACATGAGATACATACATCTATGTGAAAGTGGTGACTATTGCCCACCATGTGGTAGTATGTGCTTAAGAAAGTTTGCATATGCTATTCCCTTCCCTGGTATGCTCTGCCCTCCCTCTCCTCTGCATTACATAGCTAACATCTACCAATCTTCAGATGTCAACTTAAAATATCACTTCCCATTGAATCAGTATTGTTGTAACATTTGGGTAAATTACCTAGCAGTACAATTGCTGGGTTGTAAGGTAGTTCTATTTTTAACTTTTTGAAGAACCTCTATACTTTTTTCCAGGGTTTATAGCAGCATTATCAACAATAGCCAAACTATGTCCATTGATAGATGAATAGATAAAGCAGCTGTGGTATATACGCACAATGGAATATTACTCACCCATCAAAAAGAATGAAATCTTGCCATTTGTAACCATGTGGATGGAGCGACAGTGTACTATGCTAAGCAAAATAAGTCAGAGAGAGAGACAAATGACATGATTTCACTCATATGGGGAAGTTAAGAAACAGAACAGATGAACATAGGGGGGAAAAGAGAGAAAGAGAGGGAGAGGTAAACCATAAGAGAGACTCTTCACCATGGAGAACAAGCTGAGGTTGTTGGAGGGGAGATGGTTGGGGGGGATGGGTGAAATAGGTAATAGGGATTAAGGAGGAACTCGTTGCAATTAGCACCAGGTGTTGTATGTAAGTGATGAACCTCTAAATTCTACTCCTGAAACTAAGTCTAACTAACTAACTAACTAGCTAGCTAACTAACTAACTAACTAACTAACTATATATATGTATAAAACATCCCAGGCAAGATTTCCTTGAGCTCCCCTTCACTCACTCCTCTGTTCACCTACCCTCCTACACTTTGCCTTTGTAACACTTTCTAAGCTTCTAATCAAATGTAGAACTCGTCGTTCAATGGCTAGCTCTCTCCCCTTCTAGAACACAAGTTCCATGAGGACAGTGCCAGGGCCTGTCTTGTTTGCTACTTTCTTCTGCTTCTCAGAGAACCAGCTACATTTCGCTGATGTGTAAACAGAAAATGCATAAAGGAATGCACGAGACATTATTTGGGGCCTTGTGTGGCTTACATCTCAGTCGTGTTATACAGAAGCACGCGCCTAAAGGGGGAAATGAGTTTAGAAGGAGAAGGAGCTCCTCGGAGAAGGGGCTTGTCAAAGCTACAACATTTGAGCTGGTCCTGAGACAATGAGCCAAGATTCCAGATGGACAACATCCAAGAGCCAAGCATGAAGCTAGGCAAGCACAGCCGGCTAAGTAAACTGCTGTGGTGTGTTCATACTTATTTAGAAAATAAGGTGAGAAAAAAGTAGAACAGCAAATGTTGTTTTTCTGTCACTTGAAAGCATTTAGGAATAGGCTGCCTTTTGGGGCCTAAAGACAAATGGATTTGCCTGGTCTGAAGACAGCTGTCTTCACATATTGATGAAAATTATAAAAGCCAAGATACAAAATGTAACTCGCGCCTTGAACCGATGCTCCATCCCTCATGGAGAAGAAAAGGAAAAGAGCCCTGGATTTCTGAGAATAGATGTAGAAGGCATCTCCTTCTCTCCTCGGCCTCATATGGTTTTCCTACTCCCCGTGAGAGTGATGAGGTTGCAGAATGTCCCAGCCAAGTCCGGAAGAGTCTCTTAAAAATCAGTTCGTCACTTTTTAAGCTCAAAATCAATAGAAGAAATCACACAGAGATCAATAGATTTAACTCCATAAAAATTAAAAACTGCTCTATGTCAAAAACTCACACAACCTAAATGAAAGACAAACAATACACCAAGAAAAATATTCCCCATAGTCATGATGATAATATTATTCCCCACGGCTATGATGATACCAAGAGTCAGAAGCCACAAAGCTTGGGACAAATGATGGCAAAATCCAGTTCAGGCCAGTTCAGTTCCACACCTTTCCGTGGTGCATTCCTGAGGAACTAGAACTGGGGGGTCTGGGGCATTCGGAGCTCAGTAAGATGGTTTCTGTTCTCATGGGGCTCTGCTGAGAGGACAGGATATATAGACGGACCGTTCCATGGCCATGTTGGAAGGGCACATGAACTCTGACAAAAGAGAATGATGGACACCCAGTGTGGCCTGAAGTTCAAGGAAGGCTTCCCCCAAGGAAGCCTCTGACCCATCAAAGCTAAGGAGAATTTGTCCAACACAAGGGGAAGAGGAGGAGGGGACTTAAAACAGTGAGGACAGTGACCAAAGGCATGGAGACATGAAACATCTTGGTCTGTATGTGTGCACTGGGGATGGCGACAACTTCTCCAGGGTTCTGGAACAAAGGAGAGTGTTGGGAGTGCGGGAGACGAGGCTGGACAGGTAAATTGGGAGGCAGTCGGGGAGCCACCGAAGCCCAGAACAAGGGCCTGGACAGGGATTTAAGGCAAATCAAGAGACCAGGAAGGAGGTAGGACTGGGTGAGGTTTACGGCATGGTAGCTACAGACTGGTGAGTGCAGGGAGGTTAGGACTCTGAAGAGAGTTTTCACGAGCACGCCCTTAGTCTTCATAACTGTGTAGCTGATTCATAGCCTCACCTTGCAAGAAGTGGCGTTTCCTCTGAGGGTGACTAAGCCAGGCTTGCTTGATCTGAGCACAGCTTACACAGGCACCAGTAGTGTAACTGGTCCCAGAGGTGTTTAATGAGGGGACAGGAAATTGGGTTGGTTTTAACACAGGCACCTTACCTAAGACAGTCTTCAACACTCTACCTCCAAGCCGACTCCACCGCTGCATGATGTTTTGGGTGAAAAAATCACATTTTTAAAAAGTGCATTTGGGAAATGGGATTTTAGTGACCCTGGGATTGCCTGACTGGGAGGAACAAATGGATTCTAGAATATGACCAACAGCTATGTGTGGAGGGGGAGGTTCCCCCACCCTCTAGGGGAGGGGTGTGCTTTCACATGTAGGGAGCTGAAGAAGAGGGGTCCCGACAGAGGGACAGAGAGGAGTGCTGACCTCAAGACAAAAGTTGTAAACTGGTACCTTCGGGATATACAGTGGGGTCCTCTGGGAAGGGTTTATCATTTTTAGTTGCTTCTTTCCATAGACCATCTGAATCACTTTTGGTATACCATTCAATGTTTTCTTCTCCTTTACTGAGATAACTTTGAACATCCCAGCAGGGAGCTTTGAACGTGAGGTGTTGGGAGCTAGAGATTTGAGCAGGAAAGGGAAACACGGTCTTTATGATGTGATCCATCCACTGGAGCCAGTGTAGGCTGGCGGCACCCCAAGAGAAAGGGAGGGCACCCAGAGCTCCAGCAGAGACGGGAGAGGCAGGAGGTGGGCACCAGGCCCCAATAGCTGCCACATGGATGCCAAGAACAAACTCTTCCCTTTGCCCCAAATCTGTTAGAGGAAGGCCCTTGAAGAGGACAAGCTGACGTTCGGGTCGTCTTTGTATCACTAGAAAAAAAGAAACAGTTGGAAAACCAGAAAGAGACCTGAAAAAAAAAAATAGGCTTACTTTCATTTTCCATATATTTTATGTAGGGAGGCAGAAAGAACTAGATTAAAATGAGCAAGAGGAGCCTCCAAGATCCTTAATTGATAAGGGACGAAGAACTCATTTAATTGGAGGCTGTCCTGAATAATATGCATTGGAAAGTGTATAATCTAAAGTAGCACACAGAATAAGAGAAATAACCATGGAAATAAGGAAGTAGTCAAGAAAAGTTCCATAAATTAAATCAGAGTTTGAAAGGATAAAGTCATGTTAACATTCATTACCATATTTTAATTTCATGGTGATTAAAATTATAATGTAGCATGTATTACCACTTAATTGATCTGCCAACATCAAGTATTTGCAAGTTTCTTTTTGTTCTCCGAAGTCATAAACTATCTATTCTTTGCTGCATAATTTTGGAGGTAATTTCAAACCATAAATATTTCTCTTTATTAAAATTCTCAGGAAATTAGAACCTCGATAGCTACTTATTTATATCTGTTTTGGCAGGAGGCCAAGAAATTCATTTTCTTATATTTTGAATTCTACAAAATTAAAGTGCTAAAGAATATTATCTATTAATCTTCATGCTTCCCTTTATGACAGCTTCACAGTTTAATAGCAATGTTCACAGCTCTGAGTGTGGCTACCTCAACTATGTCCCTTTAAAACTGGGTATTTTTCTTTTTATAGAAAGCTGTCCCTGGTTGAGGACACAGACCAATCTCACTGCCAAGCCTTGAACCTTTTTAGCTTCCAGCCAGCCTTCCCCAGGCAGAATTGCCCCCCACCCTGTACTTCGTGATGCAAATAGCCAGACACCTGGCAATTTTCCAGACCTCCACCTTGCTTGGGTACCCTTACCTCTCACACTGCCCAGCTTTGGATGAGATGATGTCTTGGTGCCACCCCTTTGCTGTAATCAGGCCTGACCCCTGAGAAGGCAGCTGCCGCCAGCCCGATTTAGCTCATCCCTCACTGATGAATGTGTGCTAGACCACCATGGTTCTGATAGAGTAAATAAAGGACACATAGGCCACTGTGCAGCCTCATGGGTCTCTTTGGATAAAAATAAATTTAGAAAATTGCAAAACCTTTCAGAGACAATACTTTCCTAATGATTCCTGACTCCTCTGACACCCCATCTCACTGATTAATGGTCATTCAAATTGACCACCTGGCATAGCTCATCGTCAAAATCAAGAAGGACAGATTTTCAAGAGTCAGGTACTACTTTTTGTGCTGTCAGATCCTGCTATGCACCTGCTTGTGTGTTGCAGGGCGGGGCGTGCCTGTGCATAGGCAGCCTTACGACAATTATGAACAGATGCAGTATCTGAATCCTGAAATTTACTGGTGGTCCCTACTCCACATGTGTGTTCTCCAGTACCATTCTCCTTAGCACTTACAAAATTAGCCATTACAAAAAAAAAAAAAATAGCCATTACAGTGAGTTCTCATACATAGCAATATGGTTAGGCTGAGGCGGGTCAAATATTTGAAGGCTATGAGAAATGGAGAAAAGTTCTGTAGAAATCTCTGTAATGAACTATCTGGAGGTTTAAAAAATAAAAACAAAAACAAAACAAACCAGGAGGCAATGGAAACAGCCTATTTTACTTCATTACAAACTATTAACAAAGAAATATCCTACAGTGCTGAGTCTCAGCATGGATTGCATCACACCCCTGAACATTTTTTTTTTTTTTTAAATCTGGCTCTGGTGGGGTTTACAATTGAGCACACATAAAATTCATAACTGAGAACACTGCCCATGGTTGTAGAGCAGAGTCAGGGATTATCTGATGGTAAGAAATAAAAAGCCATTCAAAATGACACAAACCCCAGGAGAGAGCATACTGGAAAGACAGGGGATATCTCTTGGGTCCCAAGGACAGAGAGTGTAGCCAGAGGGCCAGTATAAATGAAAGGCAGGATCTAAGGGTAGGGACGGCGTTGTCCCTCAGCTGTTCCCTGTGTGGTGCAGCTCGTTTCAGCTCAAGCAAGAGAGAGAAAGAGAATTGAGTAGGTCACTGGTCAGCCACTCGACTGGACTCTCCTGGGCCATGTGGCTCAGAACTTGGGGTGGGGCAGTTTGGGTAGAGTGGCCTCTTAGCAACAGTGACTTGATGTCACTGTAACAAGCAAGATCTTTGGTCAAGAGGAGCTTTGTGGCATCCCACTTTTGGCTCTTACTTGGTGGGGAGAGAGTACCAAAGGCTGTGTAAAGAGGTTCGGATACTTCACAAAGGGCCAGTAGGATGTGTATTCCATGAAAAGGGCTGGGAGAGTGTGTGTTTAGTCTGGGATTAGAAAATCTAAAGACTATGGGGCGCCTGGGTGGCTCAGTGGGTTAAAGCCTCTGCCTTCGACTTAGGTCATGATCCCAGGGTCCTGGGATCTAGCCCCGCATTGGGCTCTCTGCTCAGTGGGGAGCCTGCTTCCCTTCCTCTCTCTCTGTCTGCCTCTCTGCCTAATTGTGATCTCTGTCTGTCAAATAAATAATAAAATCTTTAAAAAAAAAAAAAGAAAGAAAATCTAAGGACTGTAGGGAGCAATTCTAGCTTGGGGTGAGGGTAAGGACAGAACCAAGGGCCTATGTGAGCCTCTGAAAAATGGGAAGTGACCAGAGTAAGGTCACAGGAAGACGGATATCAGGAGAGGAGTAAGGAATCAATCAGAGAGTTAACTCATCATCTCAGTCAGAGACATTTAATTTAATTCTCTCATTTCATTCTGGCAACAAACCTCCCATACAGTTAGAGGTAGCACTGTGGGGTAATTACACACTCAACCTCTAGAGTCCAAGGCCCTGGCTCCAAATTCCAGTCCTGCCGCTCCCCAGGGATAGAATCTTGGGCTAGTGATCTTCTGGTCATGCCTGAGTCTGCAGAACTCCAGCAAAGGATTAACTCCAGCTCATCTGTCCACTCTGGGGTTAAATAGGATTGGGAGGGGAAGGGAGAAGAGGTCAAAGAAAGCAGACTTACCTTTGCTGAGTGATCTGTTAGGAACCAAAGCCTACACAGATGCTTTTATATCTTGGTAAATTCCCAAATCTTCAGATAAACTAGGAAATCTTAGCTGTGTCTCTCTAGCTCTGTCCCCCTCCCCCAGCTCTTCAATCATCCCAATTGATTATTCTACAGCTCACATGGCTATTCTCCTCGTGGAGAGATGATCATGCCTCTGCTTTAGTAGGTTCTGTGGGTCCTCATGACCTACATCACACTCTAGTAAGGCACAGAGGGTCCTGACCCAGACGACCCCTGCTGCTTTCCCAATCTCACTTCCTGCTCCCCATCTCTCCCTGACGTCCCAAACTGCCTTTCTTGGTGACATCGTTCTCCTACTGTCTGTGTGCTTTTCACATACATTTCCCTTTGCCTGAACCATCCTCTCTCTCTCTCTCTCACTCTCTCTCTCTCACTCTTCCAGTGAAAGTTGATCAGTTATTCAGCAGCTCGGTAATATATCCGTGGATTCCTTGGGCTGCTAGAGGCTCCCTCCTTCCTAATACTCTGGCTGTGCCTCTGCTACAGCTCCTGGGATATACTACATGTGCATCTGTCTGTCCTCCCTGGACATTTTTTGCCTGGCCACCTAGCTCACCAGTCTCTGACAATCCAGAGGGCAGGCCTTGGGGCTTCTCTGACCCCACATCTCCAGGACCTCACACACTTCCTAGAGTGGGTGGTAACCACTGCCTGTTGAATGAATAGGACCACTGGAGATTTCACACTCACAGTCGGTCTCCACTGGTTATTTTGCAAGGACTTGATTCCACTTCCTGGGGTTGACGCTTAATCATGTTTAGAGACAGAAGACGACGATATGGAATATTGTTGCTGTGGAAACAACTTGGAAAATGACTTTCTTTTCTACTGTGTATAAATGCAGGAGTGGTATTGCATGGGTCAGCTGAACATGAGTACTTACACTACGGCACTCAAAGCCCGGAGTGTGCTCCCAAGGTGCTCTGCAGCGGCCAGCTGTGCGGACCACTGGACACGCTCCAGGGACCTTTCTAGCATCTAATTGTTCTCCCTTCGATAGGCAGTCACTGGGTTAAATATTATTTTATGGGCATCCTACAATGAAATTATTGCATTTTAGTGGATTTCTGCTTGGGGATTTAAGATGTTTTAAAATCATACCGTGTAACAATTTTTTGAGAGAGAAGGGAAAAAAACCCCACACTTACCCATTATTTTTAAAGGTTCCTTTCAAAAGCCTCTATTCTGTCTTATGTATTTGGGATCAGCCCACCTGGAAAGTCTTTCTTGAGAGTCTATAGAAATATTTCCCCTTTCCTGCCATGAACTCCTACAAGAACAAAACTTAAAAATAATAACAAAATACTTTGCATTTTGTGATATTTCCCCTTGCGGGGTGATTCTTTGTGTAACCAACATGTCTCTTGACTGATTACCACTGTTCCTGAAGGAACATGAAGAAATTTTCTTACTGTTTTCACCTTACTTGACCAAAAGCCCTTTTTCACATATAAAAATCTCCATGTCCTCTCTGATTTGTGGGGTTCTCTAACTTGACTTTTACCATAGTGATAAATTTCCTAGCTCTCCATCTCAATTGTAGTGTCTGACCCAATATCCTTGCCTCAAAAATTGTTTTAAAAAATGGGGAATTTCTCATTTTCACCTATATAGATGCTATATAATTCTAGCATTAAACAAAGACTGTATGACAGTATTCTAACTTTCTCTAAAGGCTTTCATACAGTAGGTGCCTCTCATGTCATAGATGTATAATTCATTTGTAAGCGGATTTGACAAAGAAAAGATAAAACTGAACTCATTGGGTTGTTCAGAGGATGTCATTAGAGAGAGACTATGGATAGCGTAGGGTTCAATGGGGCTCCATCCTCTTCCCTCTGCATGCTCTGTACTAGCCCTCGGTGACCCCCATTCATTCTGGGGTGTATCCCCGCAAATACATGTACTTCAGATTTTGCCCACGAGTTACCAGTCTACACACTCAGTTTACCTGGATTTCCCAGTCACCTCTAACACAATATATATAACACTAAATTACCCTTGGTCTCTCCAAATTGGTTTCCCTTCCAGAATCTCCACATTGGTGAGTGCACTGCCCCCATCCCTCATCTCCATCCTGTGCCTCCACCTTGCCTAAGGCTGTCGATCTCTCTCACCTGGGCTCCTGCAGCAGGTTCTGGGGGACCCCTGCCTCCAGTCTCTCCCTTCACTGGAGCCAGTGCCCTCACCTTCCCACTTTTCTCCCTTTCACAGCCCTCTTCTCCTCACAGCGAAGCCAAGTTCTTCACGATCTTCAATCCTTTCTCTGGTCACCTCTCCACCTCTTCCGATTTTCCTAACACCCCACTCTCCGGTGGCACCAGATGCTTTTCGTTCTTCCAGTACCCTGTGTTTCTCTTATCTACAGGCCTTTGCACTCACTCAGACTTGCCTGACTGGGAGTTATTAAACTACAAATAGAAAAAAAAAAAAAATCCTAGGATTTCTCTTCTGGCTCTTTTTCATAAGGAAGTGTCTTCACTTACCTCTCCCTTGAACGCCAGACCATATTTCTAAGTGTCCTCTTGCCCAGCCTCCCCTTGGATGTTTAACAGACATCTCAGAATCAACGATGCCCTAACCCATCTTCCCTGTTCGCTGACACCACCGCTCTCATAACACACATCACCCCTCACACACGAGACCCTCTACTTGTTTGTTCTGTTCACCATGTGTCTCCTCATGGAAGGTAAACTCCAACCTCCAACTGAGGGGGCAACGTTTCTATTTTGCTCAATAATGAGTTCCCAGGGCCTAGTATGGTTCTCAACTATTGTGGACTGAAGGTCTGTGCCCACCCCTGCCAAGTTCACATGTTGACACTCTATCCCTCACCCCCACTGCTATGATGTTATTAGGAGGTGAGGCCTTTGGGAGCATTAGATAGGTCATGAGGGTAGGGTTCCCCCAAGATGGGATCAGTGCCCTTGTAAGAGTTACAAGGGAGCTGGTTTCCTCTGCTCGGTTCTTTGCCAGGTGAGGATACCTTGAGAACATGGCAGTCTGCAACCTGGACGGGTGGCCTCCCCAGAACCCGACAGTGCCCACACCATGATCTCGAACTTCTAGCCTCCAGAACTGTGAGAAATAAATTTCTGTTGTGAAAAGCCATTAAGTGGGTGGTATTTTGTTATAGCAGCCAGGACGGATGAAGATATTGACATAGAGGGGACACTTGATAAATGTTTGTTGAATGAATGGCCCTAGAGCAACAGAATGAAGGTGGATTGAAACTTACCCAGAATTCCTCAGATCTGGATAGCCACGGTGCAGCAGAAAGATCATAGATTCTGTCGGCAGATCAGTCTGGTTGTATGACCTAGGGGAACTCATTTAATCTGAGACATTTTTCTCAGTTGGCAAAATGAAGGTAAGATAGCTCACAAGATGGTTGTGGGCTAATTGACGTAATTGGCTTTCACCGAACTGTGCTTGGTCCTAAATAAATATATTCTATTCCCAAATTCTGGTCTCACAAAGACTACCAGAAGCCTTAAACACTTGGCAAGGTTAGCAAGCCTTTTCTAAAGCAGACCTCTGATGAGGCAACTCGACAATTAATCAAACTGTGTTCTATAAGGAGCTCATTTTATTAAAAGTATGATAGGTCTTCTTGGGTGGAATGGGGTTTCGTGTGAGGGTCAATTGAAAAGCCTATTCTTGTAAACCGTTGCTCAAGGCATGGTCTCCTTGAGAGGAATTGGGAGCATGAACTCCCCTCTCCAACTATTTCTCCCAACTCACTAGAAAGTGTTTATCTGAGACATTGTTTATTGAGCTTGGTGGACTGTGCTCTGCCCTCCTGTTTTATGCCTAATAGCTGTGCGATTATTTATAAAGTTCGTTTGCTGTGGTGTGGCCACCCGTCTTCCAAGTGGTTGAGATGGGAAGTGAGTTGGCACTGAAGAGCCCAGCCATGCTAGGGAGAAGTCCCAAGGTTCTGGAGAAATGAAGTGAAAAATGCACTTTTGCCTGGTGCTTACGATGGTCAGGGCAAAATAGAACAGTCCCCTTCTGGGGTGAACTCGTTAAGGTACAATTGTGGGGTGATGTTTGTAGACACACTGATGCTTGTTGACATTGCAGTGACCCACAGGAACCAAGCAAATTAGACAGGGAGGGAACTGACACATCCCATCAGAATCACAGACTAACACACCTCAAATAAAACAGTAGGGGTCTTTTGTTTCAAAGACCAGAGAAATGAAGCACAGAGAGACAAAGTGACTGGGCAAGGGTCACACTGTTGATAGGGAGCAGAAAGACAACTCAAACCCTGGTCTGTGGCATCTCGGGCCTGTGCCTTTCCTACCACAGGGTGCACAGAGCAGGAGAAGAGAGGGCTCTAGCTAAGTGACTGGAGTTTTCAACGAAATTTTTAAGATTTTCTTCACAGTAGGATTACAATGACCTAAATAAGCTTAGCATCCAATAAATGAGATAATGCATACAGAAGTACCTTGTCCATTGTAAAATATTGCCTAACTATTGGGTTGAATAGCTGATTAAATCTGTGGGATGAATAACGGAAATAGTCTGACCAGATGGATATACCCGTGTAGGGTTACACGTCATAATTTAATGGCTACCTAACACAGCAGTGATTTTACCTGCTTTGCCAGCTGTTCTGCTGACTCTTCGTTGCTGACTCCAGAGGAGGTAACATTCTGATCGCAAATCTGTACAAGGAAAATGTGCAGGAAAGTTAATTTGTACCTGGTGCTTTTTACTAAGATTTTTTTTTCAATTATAAAAAGAATGCAGAAATGTTGTGGTTAGTACACCGGGGAAATACAGCAAAATAGAAAAGAAACTGAAAATTACCTGCATTTGGAAACAGATACTATTTAAATTATAATAAAAAGATATTTGCAGGGGCGCCTGAGTGGCTCAGTGGGTTAAGCCTCTGCCTTCGGCTCAGGTCATGATCCCAGGGTCCTGGGATCGAGTCCCGCATGGGGCTCTCTGCTCAGCAGGGAGCCTGCTTCCCCCTCTCTCTCTCTGCCTGCCTCTCTGCCTACTTGTGATCTCTCTCTGTGTCTCAAATAAACAAATAAAAAAAAAAATCTTAAAAAAAAGATATTTGCAAAAGACTACTACCCTTTAAGTACATCGTGTGTGCGGGTCAAAAACCCCTATCTATAAACAACAGTGTTCAATGACTATTTTTTCCATTAATCTTTAAGAATACTGCAATTGATTCTATATTATTTCTTTATACGAACTATCAGACCTTCTTTATCCACCTGCGTACTGTTGACCATTTATCATGTTACCAGAGTTTCTATATTATAAATATTTCTGAAATGAAAATCATCCTTCCTGGGCCACATTTCAGATATTTATCTTTCCCAGAATAGATTCTAGAAGCTGGATTATGAGCTCAAAGCTATGATTTTTTTTTTTTAAATCAGAGACAGAGTGAGCACGAGCAGGCAGAGAAACAAGGAGCCCGACGTGGGACACCATTCCAGGACCCTGAGATCATGACCTGAGCTGAAGGCAGCTGCTTAACCGACTGAGCCACCCAGGTGTCCAGACATGTTTTAATGCTCCTTCTGAGGATACTCAAGTGCTCTTCAGAGAATGTGACCTATTTATCCTCGCACCAGCCCTGTGGACACATATACATCTCACCACAGCCTTGTGAGCATTATCATGGAAAGTAGTTGACAATGAGTGAAAGTTTAATGAGAAAGAGGGTATTTATGTGGTCTCAAAATCAATTCCCACAAGGTGCTTAGTAACTACAAAGGGGAAAAAATAATAACTTCACAGAAGAGAAACCTTGCAGACACCGCATTAACAGAGATCAAAGTTAGGATCATTAATAATGGGACAAGCTGACATCATGTTCCTCATAACAGGAAGCAGAAGGAGGGACGCAACATCGCTTCTGAGATCTTCCTGCCAAAAATGCATAACCTGAATCTAATTATGGGGAAACATCAGACAAGCCCAAATTAAGAGACATTCAACAAAATCAATGATCTGTATTTTTCAAAAATGCCAATGTCAGGGGGGCACTTAATGTTTTCTAGTTTCTATTAGGATTGAATTCTGCTCCTCATTATATTATCCGAGTGGTATTGCTGGCACAGAAGAAACCTACTGGATTTTGCACATTTTTCTTGTGAGCCACCATTTGACTTACTCTGGATTAATGTTAAGAGCTTCCTGCTGATCTTCTTGCAGTTTTTTTAAAGATATATCATCATGTTGTCTGCAAATAACAGTCATTTTGACTCTTCCTTTCCAATAATTTTACCTTTTATTCCTGCCTGATGTCTCATTGCATCAGAATTTCTAGAACAGTGTTCTCTAACAATACAGACATGTAGCATCTCTGCCTCTCCCTGGTTTTAATGGAAATGTTTCTGGTCAACATTAGGAATGGGACAGGCTGTCAATACCTGATGTTGTATGTTCAAGGGAGTTTCTTTCTTTCCTTCTTCTTTAAAGATTATTTATTTATTTATTTATTTGAGAGAGAAAGTGAGCACAAGAGTAGGGAGGGTCAGAGGGAGACGCAGACTCCCTGCTTAGCAGGACTCGATCCCGGGACCCCAGAATCATGACCTGAGCCAAAGGCAGTCGTTTAACCAACTGAGCCACCCAGATTACCAGGGAATTTCTTCTTTTTCCTAGATTTCTATGGGCATTTTTAAAAATCAGACAGAGATGTTGAATTTGATCTGAGCATCATTTTGTCACCTCTTGAGATTATTATCTGGTTTTTCTCATTGAGATTGTTGAATATCAATATCAATAGATATTTCTAATATCTATTATCTAAAATCTAAAAATATCAAAATATCTAATATCTAAAATATCAATAGATTTTTCTAATGTGAAACTATCCTTGCTTCCTCAGAGTATACCTGATTTAACTGGGGTAGACAGTTCTCTTAGTACTTCATTTTGCTGTTCTCATATTTTTGCCCTTTTGCAACTTTGTGGTGGATTTATATTGTATCGACTTAGTGTAGCTGGTGCTGTTTTCCCATTTCCCTTCCCTGCATGGTTCTGGGTTAGCTGGGACCCCGGAGAGATCCGTGTGGGACTGGGAAGGCGGAAGTGAAGCCGGAGCCATGTTCTCATTATGCTCACAGGTCAGCGCTGGGCATGAGGCATCGATGCCACTCGGGGTTTGTCACTGCTCCTCTGGCTCACTTGATTGGGATGGGACAGCAGCATGGCACATGGCAACTCCAACTCCTGGCAGACCAACTGACCCTTGGCCTGGATACAATTCGGCTCCACTGGAAGGGGACCAGTTGCTCCTGCAGATCCCCCCGTCACTAAGGTTGGAGACTTGGGGGCCACGAGAGACTGATGTAGGTTCCAGTCCCTCTTTGCCGGCTGCAGTTCTTGCTGCCCCCACTTAACATCCATCTTTCTTTCCTCCCTGCCTGCTTTGCTGACCTCAGGCTCCAGCCCGAGACACAAATGCAACAGCCGTAGAGAAATTGTTTAACCAACTCCCACGACTGCATAAGGTCCAATCCATTTGATATACCCCTTATGTCCTGTATTCCCTAGTGGCCATCTGTCTCTGACTTGATCTAAACACTCTTCAAATGTAAGCTCAGTCCAAATAGGTTCTGATCACTCTTTGTTGACACTGTAAGTTTCCTCCTCTGACCAGCTCAGCCCTGCTCTGTGCCCTGCGGCTAGTATTTACAGACTGGGGCTCACATGCCCTCTGGCTTCCATTGGGCTTGCTCAGCGTCTGTACTGATAGAAGTTTGAAGGGCAGAAGGAGGGTGAACAGAAGGTTTTCTTCTGCCTCTCCCCTGAGCCTTGGCCCAGGGGCTGTGACAAAGGCCTTACGTATCCTCTATAGCTGTAGTTACTGCTCAGGAAACCCTCTGCCACTATGCAAATCTTCTCTGGGTATGTTTTCCTTCATGCATAGTTCTCTACTGCAGTATAACAAATTGCCCCCAAATTTCACAACAAACCCTATTATGTCACATAGTGTGTGATAGTCGGAAGTCTGGGAGTAGCTCAGTTGGGTGGTTCTGGGTCAGAGTCTCACTTGAGGTTGCGGCCAAGATGCTGGCTGTCTGCACTCATCTGAAGGTTTAACTGGGGCTGGAGGATCTGATTCCAAGTGCTCACATGCAGTTGTTGGTGGAGGCCTCGGGCCCTTACCCTGTGGGCCTCTCCAAAAGGTTGCTTGAATGTCTTACAAAATAGCAGCTGGCGTCCCCCAGAAGGGGTCATCCAGAGAGAGAACAAGGAGGAAGACACATTTCTTTTAGTCTTGGAAGATATAGACCCTCCCTTCTGTCACATTCTGTTCATTTGAAGGGGGTCTCTAAGACCAGCCCACACTCTAGTAGAGGGGAACTAAGTGCTATTTCTTCAAAGGAGAAGTAGCAAAACCTGTGCGGATGTCCTTAAAAACCACCACACTCCCTTCATCCCTTTCCGGACTGGGATGGTAACGGCTTCCCATCATTGCTAGTTTGGAATACCTCTTTATATGTGAACTTCCTAAATGCTCAATCACACTTCCATAAACAACCTCTTCATTAAATTATCTGTAGATAAACCTGTTTGAACGTAATTCTGCTTCCAGAATTTTAATTCAATGTATTTGGGGGGAGGGGTGCACAGTTATATGGCATGGGAATTTCATGGGCATATACATGTATGTATTTATTTACATATTATATATAATTATTCCATGTATTACATAATTATTCTATAAGTATATAAAATATATAATTACTATGCATATACACATATAAGTATTTAAAATATATAATTACTATACACAGAGACAGAAGGGGAGGGAATGAATATGAGCTTTTCGCGTTTTCCTAAAGAAGATACTTAATAATAAAATAAATAAATGTGCCAGGATGGCTGTGGTACTCAGTACCATTCGCCTCCTCCCCTTTCTATGTACTCTGCATTATAGGGGAGTAGAAACCTAAGAACTACATTTCCCCAAATCCTTTGCAGGCAGGGTTCTAACTCACAGTCCATTAATGAGAGGCAGTCGCTCTGAGATTTAAAAGGCAGAAGGAAACGTATGCTGCTATTTCTCCTCCTGCAGTGGACTCAGGGCCTTTCCCACCAGTGATACCCAGTTGGTGGGGAAGGTAACTGTGACCACTGGCAGGGGTTGGTTTCCTGCAGGTACAGAATGGGGAGACAGTAGCAACTGACTGATGCTCTGAAAGCCAGCAAGGACCTACGCACTATCAGCCATTTCCCCTGGCCTTTGTTTCTCTGCCTCTTCCAATGGCTTTATGTGTTTCTGTTTTTCCAATAGTTTTTTAAGCATATGGTTTCCTGACCTAAATCACGTTTTCCTCAAAACACACAGAGAGCTTCATTTTCCTGACCAATTCTTGACTAATATAATAAATTAGAAGGGAATAAAAACCCTGAGTATACAATGATTTTTTTCATTTCTCCTTTCCATAGCAAAAGATTAATTTTGAGATTGCCAATTTCACTAGCCTGATGTCCTCTTAAAATTGTAGAATTCTCTCTCTCATTATCATACACTGGTATAAATCTTAATTTTATTTACTTTCTTATCACTCTTTTTTAAAACTTAGATTTGCCAGAAGTTTTATTTTTATTTTCACAACCAGCTCTTTGGGGGTGCCTGGGTGGCTCAGTCATTAAGTGGCTGCCTTCGGCTCAGGTCATGATGCCAGCGTCCTGGGATCAAGCCCTGAGTTAGGCTTCCTCTCCCTCTCCCACTCCTCCTGCTTGTGTTCTCTCACTGTCTCTCTCTCTCTCTGTCAATTAATTAATTAATTAAAAGGACCAGGTCTTTGATTTGTATACCATATAAGTTAGTGTATTTGGCTGCATGTATCACAAAATGAAATTGTGGTTTCAAATAAACATTTATTTTTCTAACATATTCATGAGCTCAGAGATGAGTGGTTGCTGGCATTGTTCAGCTGCTCACCAGTGTCATCCAGGATCCAGTCTCATTCTGTTCTTCAGATTCACTATTCCCAACCCTCTGGCTTTTCTCCTCAGGAGGTGGCTTCCTGATCACAAGACGGCTATGACCTCAGATATCAGAATACTGTCAAGATAGAAAATGTGGTTGGGGAAAGGGGAAAGCAGTAAATCATCTCTGTCTGTACCCCTTTGACCATTAAAGCAAGAGTGGGTCCCAGAAGCCCCGTCAATCATCCTCCACTTATCTCAGGGATAAGAGTGTTTTCACATGGCCACTTCTAACTACAAGGGACTCCAGGAAGTTAGTTATTTTACTTTTCAGCCTCTACGGAAGGAAAGATAGAAAATGAGGCTAGGACTGGAACAGGAAGAAAACCATTCTACAGTCTCTACATCTATCAGCTGCACAGTGCTTGCTCTGCCTTGTGTTTATTTACCTTGCTGCTTATTTTCTAAGTTACTGAATTCAAGAAGAAAGTTTGTTTTATTTTGTTGTGAAATAATGAGGTCACTTTAGGCTATGAATTTTCCTATGAGGATAGCTTTGACAACATCCCATGAGTTTTGATATACTGTTTTCTTACTGCAATTTTCTAAATAATCTTCAATTGTGCCACTGATTTTCTCTCTTAATGATATTTTAGGAGAGCATTTTTCATTTCCATGAGATTGAAGGCCTTACCCTTGAACTTTCTTGATTTCTGGATTTAAACTTTACTTTAGGCAGAGATGGTACTCTCCTTTTTTGAGATTTATTGAGCTTTCTTTTGTGGTATAGTATAAGGTCTGGGTTTTTATCCCCTTTTTTTATTAAATTCAATTAATTAAGATATAATGTATTACTTGTTTCAAGGGTACATGTTTGTGATTCATCAGTCTTATATAATGCCCAGTGCTCATTTATAACACATAACCTCCCCAGTGTCCATCACCCAGTTACCTCATCAACACACTCCCTTCACTCTAGCAACCCTCAGGTTGTCTCCTATGATTAAGAATGTCTTATGGTGGGGCACCTGGATGGTTAAATTGTTAACCGTCTGCCTTCAGCTCAGATCATAATCTCAGGGTCCCCGGTTCCACATCAGGATCCCTGCTCTGTGGGAAGCCTGCTTCTCCCTCTCACACTCACCCTGCTTGTGTTCCCCTCTGGTTTTGTCTCTCTCTGTCAAGTCATAAATAAAATCTTAAAAGAAAAAAGTGTCTTATGATTTGTATCCCTCTCTGGTTTCATCATGTTTCATTTTATTCCTCTCTTCCCCTCTGATTCTCTGTTTTGTTTCTTAAATTCCACATATCAGTGAGATCATATAATTGTCTTTCTCTGATTTTAAGGTCGGTTTTCGTAAATACTTCTCAGGAATTTTAACAAAAGGGATAATTGGGCTGACAATATTATATAATATGTAGGTATTGTTCAAATTCTCTATAAACCCAATTTCATGGGGTTTTACTTTTTGTTTCTAATTTTTCTACAGAAATCACCCAAATAATTGTATAAAATTATCAGTTTCTTATGTTTGTAATTATTTTCTTTATCTGGTTTGAAGCTTTGCAATTTGGCACTTACATTTCATGACAATACACTTTGTTGCCACTGGACATTGTAGAGTTAGGCTGCCTGGACTTCTGATAGAAAGACCTTGTCTTGGGGCGCCTGGGTGGCTCAGTGGGTTAAAGCCTCTGCCTTTGGCTCTGGTCATGATCTCAGGGTCCTGGGATCAAGCCCTGCATCGGGCTCTCTGCTCAGTGGGAAGCCTGCTTCCCTTCTTCTCTGTCTGACTGCCTCTCTACCTACTTGTGATCTCTGTCAAATAAATAAATAAATAAATAAATAAATCTTTAAAAGAAAGAAAGAAAGAAAGAAGGAAAGAAAGAAAGAAAGAAAGACAAACCTTGTCTTTCTGAATTGGACACACACTGAAAGAGGGACTAGCTAAAGCATGTTGATTTTAAGCTTGGCTCGATTACTAATAGCTTTGTGGTCCCAAACAAGACACAGCCTTATTGTGCCTTAGTTTCCTCATCTGTAAAATGGGAAAAATAATAGTCTTTACTTGATAGGGTTGTTGAAAGAGTTGGGTGATGTAATTCATGCAAAATGCTTGGAGCACTGTTTCACACATAGTCAGCACTCAAGCATTCAGTGTCGTTGAAGACTCAAACAAGGCGGCCATTGGACTGAGGTGGCTCTGGGACTATGCGTACCCTAGTAAGCAATCCAAAACCTAATCCAGAACCAATTCCTGTAAATGCTTCAAAGGTAAGAAGAACAACCGCTCACAATCAGCCAACTAGACTCCCCCAAATAATGCAACTGCTTAAGCTATAGCCAATCAAATAATTTCCTTGGTTTGTTTCTGTACATCTCTGAGAAGTCCTGCCTGGAGCTCCTGACCATGGAGTGCTCCAAATTCGTCCACTTTGGCACTTCCTGACTCAAATTGACTTTAGCTAAAATAAATTTTAAATAGTTTTTTTAATGATTTTATTTATTTATTTGACAGAAAGAGAAGTCACAAGTAGGAAGACAGAGAGGGGAAGCAGGCTCCTTGCTGAGCAGAGAGCCCAATGCAGGGCTTGATCCCAGAACCCCGAGATCATGATCTGAGCTGAAGGCAGAGGCTTAACCCACTGAGCCACCCAGGCACCCAATTTTAAAGAATTCTAACATGGTTGTTCACCTTTTAACAGTGTAAATACTATTATTACTCCTACTGTTGTTTTCAGTCAAGCTGGCCTTTTTTTTTTTTTTTTTTTTTAATATCGGAGCAAGGGTAGGACAGAAGGTGCATTCTCAAGCCAATCCCATTAGCGTTCAAGTTGGTGTTAATTGGTACCAGATTCTAGCAGTCTGTCAGTGTGAGTCTGCAGGTTTTTAATGCATTTTTGACATTTTCTCTTTCTTTGTAGACTTTTATTAGGAGGTTGGAAGAGGTTGGGTCAAGGGTTACTAGCCAGCCACCTTTTAAACCAGAACACTTGTATCTAATTTTTAAAATAACCTCTTTCAGTGTGATTCAAGCAAGGTGGAGATTGATGTTATAATTCAATTGACATAAAGAAATAACCATTAATGCACTTTTCAGTCCTGACTGGGCACTTTCTTAATAGCCTCAAAAGACTGTGAAATATTTCAGACAATCTTTTTGTTCTTATCAGGAGTTCATTTGAGAATTTAGGCCCCATTTTTTCACATGTCATGAATTTCAACACTATCTTTCTGAATCATATCTGATCTACGCTCTAAAACCAATCACAGAGTCATCGCTAAAACAGCATCTCTGCTCCAATGAGAGCTCTCTTTTAAAAATAATAAGTCTGACAGGCACCACGCATTTTAAATTGAACATAGACTGCAAAGCAGCCTTCATCCATTCATCCAACTGACCTTTGAATAACCCAGACTGGAAAAGAATAGGCCATAAATCGGAAAAGACTCTAATCCTGGCTGGGGCTTGGTGATCCTATCACCCCAGGAATGGAAACAGCGATCATGCATGACGTGCAAATTGTTCTCCCAGAAAAGTCAGCCTCCTGTGATGGAAAGAGCACTTGAGTAGGAGTCAGAAAATAAAGGTTGCAGTGCTCAACTAATTTCAGAACATAAGATTATGTTAATTAACTTAGAGTTTCAATTCTTGTATTTCTAAAATGAGGATAATGTCTGAGGCCAGGCATCCTCTTGAAGACACTGTCTTTTCCTGCCCTCAAGGGGCTCATGGTTGGTGGAGGGTCTGTGGGGCAGAGTAGTAGATTGGGTGAGCTCTGAAGAGTTGGGATCTGAATACTAGCTCCACCCACTTATTAACTGTATGACTTAGAGCAAATCATTTGTGTTCTTGGGTGCCTCAGTTTCTTCATCTTTATAATGGGGCATCATAATAGTACCTACATCATAGGGTGTTTTGAGGACGAGGTGAAATGTACATCAAGCTCTTGGCCCAGTTCCTGGTACACGTAGGGTACAATAAATGGTACTGTCCCTAAGGTGACTGGTTCAATCGTAGATATTTACAGAAGGAACAAACATATGATCAATATGTTTATTAATAGAGATCAGAATGAACTAGTGTCTAGCAAAAATAGTGGCAGTGTGCTGTGGGGTTTTGACTGAGAGCATGTGGGAAATTCTCATGGAGAAGATTGGATTTGACCTTGAAAGCAAACGAGGGTTTTAATAGACAGGGACTAGAGACAAGAACATTTCCAATAAAGGGAGCTATGTAATAGCACAAATACCAAAGAGCAGATGTTTGTTTGGTGTAGAGAAGTCATCTGAACAGTCTGCATTATGGAAGTCTGGTGCCTGAGCTCCAGAGGTGTCAACCTTCAAGGAGGCCAGAAAGAGCATAGTCAGGAAGAGATTCAAACACCCTATTTAGGAGTCTGATTTATAGGCAGTGGGGGAAATCCTTCCAGTGACTGGCTTGCTCGGATGTGTCCTTTAAAAAGATGCTGAGGATGGATTAAGGGGGTAGGCAGAGTGAAGAAGACAGCAGACAGGGGACAAGATGGCAGCACACACAGATGAGCACCCCCTCTCCCAAGTCTTTGAGGCAACCTCCCTAAGGAAAACTTGTCTGGAGTGGCGCTTCGGAAACCAACAGATTTGGGAATACTTGTCGTATGAAATAGGGTTGCGTCTTCCCTGTTCTTCTCAAGTACTTTAAATACAAGGTCATGGAGAAGAAGTTAATTAACACAGAAAATATATCGTAGATATTAAATCTCCTAATCAAGGCTAACAAGACCTAATTGGGGCAGGGTGGGGTGAGCATATTCATAAATCCAGTGTTTGATCAAAGGAAAGGGAAGAGGGAGGCACTTTTCAGATCCTGGGAGCCTCTCCATTGCTCTTGGCAGAGGTGCCACTTGTTTCCAGCAGGTGCTGGTATCATTAATTCATTGACAGTCTCTAATACATCCCTAGAACACAAAGGATTCCAAGCAATAAAGCACCTCTGTCCCTTCCTGGTGCCAACCTCTCCTTCAGAAGAGAGGTTGTCTGCTCATAGCTGCCCCTTTGTTTTCCTCCATATTTACTCAGTTTGTCATTGATCTACACAAATTTAAATCTCTGATTAATTCTTGTGCCATATAATCACCATGGAATTCCTCTTCCCTTCTCCACTGCAGTTTTAGAAATCATTACGTGCCCATTTGAATGTACGTGACAAGTAGGCACCAAGAGTGGAAGATAGGAGGGGATCGACATTCAGGCACACAATCGCAATAGTGACGACAGCAATTTGACATTGGTGAGGTACAGTGATAACAGATCAGGAAATACAGTCCAAGGGGGTTTACATTTTCTTTCTTGGCTACTAGAAGGATGGTGATGGTATTTGTTAGAAATAGTACTGGGAGGGGCGCCTGGGTGGCTCAGTCAATTAAGCATCTGACTCTTGATTTCACCTCAGGTCATGATCTCAGGGTTGTGGGATCAAGCCCCGAGTTGGGCTCTGCGCTCAATGGAGAGTCTGCTCCTCCTTCTTTCTCTCTCCCTCTGACCTCCCCCTGCCCTCTCTCTTCTCTCAAAAATAAATAAATCTTTGGGACGCCTGGGTGGCTCAGTTGGTTAAGCAGCTGCCTTCGGCTCAGGTCATGATCCCAGCGTCCTGGGATCGAGTCCCACATCGGGCTCCTTGCTCAGCGGGGAGCCTGCTTCTCCCTCTGCCTCTGCCTGCCATTCTGTCTGCCTGTGCTCGCTCCCCTCCCCCCGATAAATAAATAAGATCTTTAAAAAAAAAATAAATCTTAAAAAAAGATAGTACTGGGATTTGAGGTGCAATTATTTAGTATTAAGTCAGTAAACAAATGTCTAGCATAATTCTTTCCCAAACCATAGTCACCCACCATGTGACATAAAACCCTTTGGGGTACCAGAGAGCTCTGATTATCCCCGAGAAGAGACCCCTCTCTGATGCACATCATGATGTCAGCCAGCTCAGGTCATGTGTGTTCAGTGGCAAAAGCAGCCCAGGGAGAGTCAGGCCCAGGAAAAAACTGTGATGCTGTTAAAACCCATCTTTACATCATGCTCCTTTTGTTGGGAACCTATCATTCCATTCATAACTTTGGGAAGATAATTACCCCATGCTAGTGAGAGACAATTTGATGAATAACTGTTTATTTTCAGAGGAGGCATATTTGGTACACTGGCTGCATAATGGGGTCAGGAACACAGCAAGCTGTCAGCGTGTTCTCTATGTCATTTAACTGCCTGGCAGGGTTCTACACGGGAAATGGAAAATCTTATGATAGATAATATCATACTCTTAGCCTTGCTCAGAAGCCTACTCTGGAAGCAAGATTTGTAAGTATGTTACCATTACTTGTCAAACAGTACCCATCAACCTTGCCTTGCTTCTGCCCCACCCCAGGTTCCAGCATAGCCCAGACCCTCCATCTGATGAGGCTCGAAAGAGGTAGTTAGTAGGGTTATAACTGTTGGGTGCCTGGGCCGAGCCCCATGTCGTTTTCACTGAAGACCAGATCTTGGACCTATAATCAATCCTTTCAGGGCTCAGAGGTTTAGAAGAAACAGAGAACATTTAATACAACAAAAGCATTTAAGTAATGAATTTTAAATTTGGGCCAAAAAATATAGAAACTGGCATGATGTTAACAGCTAACATTCACCAAGTGCTTACTATGTGTCTGCTCCTAACCTAAACACTTGACACAAAGTATTCAATGAATCCTTGTAAAAAAAAAAAATTATGGTGTAAATCATATTATCTATTTTGTAGATGAGGAAATTATGGAACCCATCAAAAAAATCATTCAGGCAAGAGATGGCTGGAGCAGAATTCAAACTCAAGAGAGTCTGGATCCAGATTTAAGCACTTTACTGGGAGGTCTATTCCTCCCCAGGGCGGATGCTGGGACGTGCTGCCCAGATCTCATCCACCCAGGACAGACACACTTCTTTCTCCAGCTGAGGGGAGCGTCATGCCTCCCCAGAGTGACAGCGCCCATCCAGTGACCAAAGGTTGAGCGTCTTGCCCCAGTTCAAGACAACTTGGAAGGGCCACCCAGGGTTCGGAGCTCTCCAACAATTGGCAGGTATTTTTCATTGTGGTTACATTGCAGTTCACCTTCTGGCTCTGGCCAGCTCTGCTTCTTTCCTACCCCACAGGTCTTAATGCCAAGAGTGTGCCCTGGTGTCCTTCCTGCGTACAGATCTCGGAGTCTGGTTCCCCAGACAACCTCCTCCCTTTGAGGGGGTCAGGGAAAACCACTCACCAGGACACAGAAAGGGCATGATTGACAGTATCTGTCTCTCTCTCTCTCTCTCTCTCTCTCACACACACACACACACACACACACAGACTCATATAAACACTAGGGACTTAGAAGTAAGTGTGTCTTTGGGGGTTAAAATTCAGATTCCCATACAATTGATCAGAACCATCATCTGCTTAGGCAGCCTGTATGACCCCCACTCCCAGCCCCAGACAAGAATTGAAAGTGTGCCTGAGCCAAAAGATTGGTCTGATGCAGAAGCACAGAGAGAAGTGCTGTGCAAAGCATGTGCAGGGGAGGGAGTGTCCAGCCAGGTCAGGGAAGCACCAAGTCACCAGCCAGGCCTGTCCTTACTGAGGGAATGGGAGCCTCAGCTTTTCAGGGTGGGAGGCCCTTCAATTTTCAGATTCTGGAACTCCCTTGTTCTGCTTCTACATTCACCAAGCACCTTATAATCTTGTGAGGCCCATACAGCGACAGATTCGCTTGTCAGGTATATTGCTCATTATAAATTAAGGAGTCGGTATTCTGATTTTACTTCTACTTCTTAGAAATTTTGTTAGCACAGTGAGCATTCCGTACTCTGATCCTCTCTGGAAAGCTGGTAAGTATAAGCTCTTCACGCTGCAAGTTGGAGGGGCTGATCCCACGTTGTGGCGAACCCACGGGACACTATATAACAGAGGAACCCCACAAACCCAGCCATGAGAGGTTTTTTTTTCCCTTTTGTGAAACTGAAATAATACATTTGCAGGAGGTGTCACCTTTATCAAGGGAGGAGGGAGGCATATTGAGTTGTGTGCAAACAGAAAATGGTTTTGATTTCTCACTTTTCCTTAGACTTCTCTAGACCGACATTATCTTTCAACCAGAACACAGAGTGGTAGAGCAATTTGCGATGATTCATTTCTGACCATGTATCAGAGGATGCTGGGGCGACAGTTCCCCAAGGAGGCAGCGTGGGGTAAGAGGTGCTGGGAATAGGGCAGGCGAACTGAGAGGGACATTACCCAAGGCCTTTGGGGGCCGTGGAGTGCACAGGGAGAACAAAGGCATTATGTTCCAAGTTCATTGATTCTTCTTCTACCCACTTAAGCCCCCATGTTGCATCTCCACTTCCTCATATCAGAGGTCAAGTTCAGAAGTTCCAAGGTCAGAGCGTGTAGTGGATTGGAGGGGCAAGGAGGAAAAACCAGGAGGAATTAAAAAACTGGAGGCCAGGGAAGTTGGGAATGAGGTGAGGTCCAAGAAGTGACTTTGGGGCAGCTCACATAGCTAGCTCAGTGTTACAGTCTCCCACTGCAGCTCCACTTTAATAAAAATATGAAGGCCAATGTCGTGTGGTATCCTGGATGGGATCCTAGAACAGTAAAAGGACATTTGTGAGAAACCTGCTGAAATTCACATGACGTCTTGCGGTTGAGTCAATGGTCATTGTAGCAATGCTAATTTCCGAGTTTTGACAGATGTACAAGTTTACAGAAGGTGTTGACATTAGAAGAAGCTGGGTAAAAGGCACACAGGAATGCTGTGCTTGCAACTTTTCTATAAAGCTATAATTATTCAAAATAAAAAGGTTATTTAAAAAATAGAAGGGTCGATTTGTTTTGGACTGGGCCTTAGAACATGCAAGAGGAGGTCTAATTAGGTGAGGTAATGGCCTTGTGGGTTCCATTTTAAAAATTTCCTAAAAAAAAAAAAAATTAAAAAACCTAATCTGTTAGAGATACATGCAAAAATATGTCAGTATGGAAGAAAAATCAATTAAAAATATAAAAATCAATTTTTATACTTTTGAAGTATCAATTATTTTGATTTTTTTGAAAAATCAGTTAAAAAATATAAAGGCCTGTCTTTATAGCTCAGGAAAGTTTTCCTCAATGTGCTTTGATTCTTGTTTCCATTCTAATTGCTTTTTAATAAATATCTATAATTCTTAGATCAGATCTTTTTTTCTTTTCTCTGTTTTTAATCTCTGTTCCTTCTCTCCAAATTCTGAGAGACTGGCTACTCTTCATCCTTCCCCTCTCAGATGGGACTTTCTACAATGCCACTCCTGCTTACACATCCCCTAGTAGGTACAGACATTCAGCCACTGCTCTTTTAGTTTCTTTGGAATTCATTTTTATATGGGCCCCGGCTCGCTCGCTCTCTCTCTCTCTCTCCCTCTCTCTCTCTATATATATATATAGAAAGATTTTTAACACTTATTTATTTCAGAGAGAGAGTACAAGTGAGAGGGAGGGGGTAGAGGCAGAGGGAGAAGCAGGCTCCCCACTGAGCAGGGAGCCCAATGCGGGACTCAATTCCAGGACCCGAGCTGAAGGCAGATGCTTAGCTGACTGAGCCACCCTGGTGCCCCACCTTGGCTATACTTTAATCACAGACTACCTTCCACTGTCACTTGATGCTATTGTTTCACAGAAGCCAGGGCTCTGATCCCACAGACATCAATCTAAGGAGACTTGGGGAGACATAAGCAGGTGTACTTTCTCATTCCCCCTTTACGACTGGTCCTTTGCTCAGAGCTCCTGGAGCACGAGAAAACACACTCCGAGTGTCAGTGAATATAGGACTCAGACTGTCTCTGGAGCCGTCTGTGACAGTTGCTTATAGAGACTGCATTCCTGAGAGTTAGGAATTCTTGATCAAACCCCCAGAAAACTTGGATCTTCTGAATAAGGTATCAGTCACATCAGCTGCCTAGCTAAATGTTAACACCCTGATGTTGTAATAAGGCCCATCAGTGGGTTTTATATTAATACCTTATTATTAGGAGGCACTCTATAGGAAATGAGAGTATGATTACATACTACCAAGTACTGAGCCAGGAAAAATCTCTGCTCTGCTCATGATGCTTCTGCTTAGAAAATGGTATTTCTGCGACTCCATGTCTAATGAAATGATTACTGTTTGGTGTTTGAGATATTATTCCATAGCAACCTAAATGGACAAAACTTACCTTTGTAGGGAGAAAACAGGTTGGTCACCTGAGGAGTAAGTTTCTTTTGTGTGTGTGTGTGTGTGTGCACGCGCGCATTTGCGCGTGCATGCATGCGTGTGTGTATCGACCACCAGAAGACTGCTCATCAGCTGGGGAGACAGCAAGGCCATGCCCCTCAGAGACTCCACTAAAGGGAACACTGCAGGGGAAGAGGTCATCTTCCCTGAAAGGTCAAGGGCATCTAAGAGACAGGTTTGGGTACGGTGGAGAGAGTCTCGGGGGTGCAAAGGACAGGGGACATGCAGGACGTGTGAAATGAAACAGCCCTTTGGGACCAGAAGCCAGTTGTGATAGAATAAAAGAAAGAAATGTAAAACATCATTTTGACAGTCTAACTGTATGTTGCTTGTACTTTGTATCATTTTTCCTTTTTATGTTCTCATTATTTAGTAGAATTTCTTTAGAAAGTTAAACCATCTTAAAAGATATTTCCATTTCTGCAAGAGCAGTTTTCAAAGATGGTGAGTGGCTTCCCCAAGAGACTAGACAGTGGTGACAGCTGGAGCCAAGAGGGAGCCGCTCTAAAGGAGAGAGAATTTAGAAGTGATGAGAGATGCACTCACTCACCAGAGACCCCCCCGCCCTACCCTGGAGGAAGCCGTGTCTTGCTTTTAACGTGGGATCAGTCCTGAGTTGGTTCTTAGGTAGAGCTGTCATTCCCTACCATACTGCAGGCTTGTTCCCAACTACTGTTTCTGCTCTTTCCAGGACCCCAGACAAACCCACGTGCCCTCCAAGAAGTGGTCCTCTTGCTCCCAAAGCCACCTATACTGGAAATCACTGAGACTACCTGAAAAACATAGACCTTCCTGTCTTTTGCTGGATAAAGAATCTGCTCAATTAAGGAAAGAGTTCAATAAGTTCTAGAATCTGCTTTGTATTCTTTTTTTTTTTTTTAATTAATTTGACAGAGAGAAATCACAAGTAGACGGAGAGGCAGCCAGAGAGAGAGAGAGAGGGAAGCAGGCTCTCTGCTCAGCAGAGAGCCCGATGCGGGACTCGATCCCAGGACTCTGAGATCATGACCTGAGCCGAAGGCAGCGGCTTAACCCACTGAGCCACCCAGGCGCCCTGCTTTGTATTCTTAAAGCACTTAAACTACCACATGTGCTCTGTTTTTGCAAACTGAGTTTTAATCTTTTATTTTATACAAATGGATATAATGGGGTATTATATTCTCAGAGTAAGATTTCAGCCATAGATTGAGAAATTCTCTTCACTTAGCCGCAACTTCTAGGCTCCTATATTTTTCTCCAACAAAGCTGAATTGCTGAAATTCAGGCTCAGGATTTGGTGTCCATGGCCACCCTCTAGTAAAATCCCAGAGTGGGGAGAATTGCTAAATATTTATAAAGTATTTGCTATTTGCCAGACACTATTTTGGGTACAACAATAAAGAAGGCATTGTAATGAAGAGAAAGACAGGAGCTAAACTTTAGAGTTAAATAAAACTGGCTCAGATCTCCCCTGTGCCACTTACACTACCTCTGTACTTTTGGTTTGATTTCTTACCCATTTTATGTCTCAGTTTCCTGATCTGTAAGAGGGAACTAATAGTAATATATACTCTCCAGAGTGTTTTGTGACGAGTAAGAGACACAGCACATGGAAAGAATGCCTGGCACACAACCAGGGTCCTTCTCCTTATTCCTTCCTGATGAAAGCATAAGCATAGCAGAATGTGTACCATTTGACCCACAACACTACAAAAGCAATGCTTAGTTTTCTACCTCCCAATAAATGGTCTCATTAATTTTTTGGCAAAGAGAGGAGAAAAGGGCTGGCAGCTTACCAGGGCTAATGGAGTCTTCTTTGTAGGGCTCCATGGCTTGTTGTTGATGAATGAAACTCTCACCCACCATTACTCTACAGAGCAACGCCATCCAAATTGGATGCAATTACGAGATTTCAACACCCAAGGGTGTGGGAGAGGTGTTGATCCCAGAACAGTGGTCCTCAAACTAGGCTGTGTATTTATAAGCCCCTGGGGATTTTTAAAATGATCAGATGCTCAGGCTAGAATGAGGTCCAGGCATCTGTATTTATTATTATTATTTTTTTTTACAGTGGTACTAGCAATCAGATAAGAGCCCTCTGAGGTCAGAGGTCTGGTTCTACAGATTCTGCCTCCAGATGTGAAAGTGGGCTGCTGTCGGAGCAGCCTTCACACTCTGTTGTTGCTGCTGTGTCTGCCACCACTGACCATGTCCCTTTGCTGCCCCATCCTCCCTGCTTCCCTGTGACCAGAGATGGGGCACATCTACCACCACCATTTCTCCAGACCTCCCTCAGTGTCTGGGGCTCAGCTGCACCTGGCTGGTGCCCTGGCAGGAGGGAAAGCAGATGTTCCTCCCTCTACTAGACCTGCCTCATGAACATTTTCAAGATGATTGCTTATGGGGATCTGTACTGTCCCCAGAGAACACTCCCAACCCACCCACCAGATTGCAGGCTGCTTCTATGACCCCTCACACAATACACACAAGAGAGCCCTCCTTGGTTGGGTGTCACTTTGATCCCACACTCTGGAGTGAGAATCATACGCAGTTTACTCTGTATCAGCTCATTTCCAAGGATCCACAGCCTCCAGTCCGTGTTCACTGAAGAGCTCATATTTACATACCCAGTGTGACTAAGGGAATAATTCTGGTCTAACTGGGGTCATCATCTGTGGGTTCGCTGCTCTCCTGTCTGCTGGGATATTAGGCTCCCTTTAAACTGTAGGTTCTGGTTATGCACTTGCTTAAATTTTAAATTTTTAAATTAATTTTTTTAAATATATAATGTATTTTTATCCCCAGGGGTACAGGTCTGTGAATCGCCAGGTTTACACACTTCACAGCACTCACCATAGCACATACCCTCCCCCATGTCCATAACCCCACCCCCCTCTCCCGGGTCCCCTCCCCCCAGCAACCCTCAGTTTGTTTTGTATGCACTTGCTTAAAACTAAGTCTTCAGAATTGCTTTTGTACAGCAGGCTTATCTTTCCTTAGGGTATTGCCATTTTATCATCTCATGCATCATGCACTCTATTTTAGAAAATGATTTTCAAATGTTTTCACTATAAGATAATAGAAGTTCTACAAAATATTCAAGCAAGACAAAGCAAGTACAGTGCTTCCCCTCCCCTTAAAAATACCACTCCCTAGTATCAACTGACTTGAATTTGGTGTATGCATTTCTAGATATTTCCTAAGGGCTCTAGTTCAACACTCATAATTAAGGAGTACACACACTTTATTGCATAAAATATTTCATAAGAATTTTCCAGTCTCCCTGACCACTGTTCTAGACATCTGAACAATATTCTAAAAAGTGGAAGTACTATCATTAGCCATTACCAGTGTCAGTGAAGTGGTCATTTAAAATTTTTCATGATTATAAATAATGCTGGGATAAACATCTTCTTGCATATTTTTTCATTTAAGATAATTTACTTTGGTTCAATTCCCATAAATGAAATTACTTACTTCAAGAGTATGAACAAGCTAAAGGAGCAATTTATAATTTAATGATAGGAAAATAAGAAAGATATATAGCCAAGCAATGTCTTTGGTTCAATAAATGATAGTTTGTCTCAGAATTGAATACTATGAAGCCATTAAAAATTATGTTGTAGAAGAACATTTAATACCAGGGAGAGATTTCCACTAGATATTAAGTAACTTATAAAACAAGTTACAAAACTTTCTGTGTAATTTGTGTTATAACATGTGTTTATAATCACAACATATCTGAGCAGAATTTATGTGGAAATACCAAGACACAAGAATAGTCAAGACAATCTTGGAGAAGAACAGAATTGGACGGTTTACTTTACCAAAAGTCTGAAAAGGGCAAGATACTAAATACCTCAGCCTTTGTAAGTCACATGGTCTGTCACTATGACTTAATTTTGAAAGCATCCATAGATAGTATTCAAATGAATGAGCATGGTTGTGCCAAGACAACTTCATTGGTAAAAGCAGGCAGCTAGCCTTAGTTTGCCTATCCCCGGGACAGAGAATTCAGAAAGAGAGCCCGTGTGTGCATGTGTGTGTGTGTGTGTGAGACAGAGAGAAAGACAGAGAGAGAGAGAGAGAGAGAGAGAAGCAGGGAGAACTTTGGAAAAAGTGGTGCTTAAACAGAATGAGAAAGGATTTTTTTAAAATAAAGGACACAATCCAATTGGCTCCAATATTTTTTAAAAAATGAGATTTGATTCCTACCTCACATCTTACATAAAAATAAAATTCCAGCTCAATTATAGCCATAAACATGAAAAGTCAAATGATAGAGCTTCTAGATGAGAATATGGGCGATATATATATTCATGGCATTATGGTAGAGAAAGATTTCTTAGGTAAGACACAACCTGTACTAACTGAGAAGGAAAAGATTGGTACCTTGGGCTATATTAAAATTTTGAATTTGTTCTTTAGCAAACGATATTGGCAAGTTCCAGTCCGAGAGAAAAGATCAGATTAGTGAAAGGGGGTGCAAATCCAAAAATATGTAAAATGACTACAAGTCAGTTTTTTTAGAAAAGAGACAGAAAATCCTGTAGTCAAATGGGTAAGAGACTCAAAACACTTCACAAAAAGAGAACATCCAAATCGTCAACAGATATCAGAAAGACGTTAAACTTCATTAGTTATCAGGGAAATGCAAATCTGAAACCTAGTGATACAATGGTTACAATATCAGAAGCTGATGAAGATACAGAGCGCCACCCATACTCCCAAACGCTCCTGGGTGTATTACACGCACATGGACACGATCCCTTTTCAGAGGTGGAGTAAGGCTGAACACATGTGTTCCTGTGACCAGTGACTCCACCCCCAGGCTCACACCCAAAAGAAAGGCACACATGCATATCAAAAGACATGGACAAAAGTGCTCCCGGCTACATTACTGAAAACAGCTTCACCCCAGAACCAGCTCAACTGTCTCCAGATAGTAGAATGGATCAATAAACCGTAGTATCATCCTGTGATTCCAACTACCCTGCCATTCTGTTCCCACGAACTCCTTCTCCTTCACATGATTGGGATGAACCCCACCATTCATAATTGCATGAAAGAAGCCAGATACTAAAGATTGCCAACAGGCAAAACCCACTCATTCCTCCTAAGAGAGGAATTGGTAGCTGGGGCAAGTGAGAGAGGTAACTTGAGTTCCTCAGAATATTCTGCTTCTCACTCGATGGGACAGTTACATGAATTATTACCTTCTTGGTAAGTTGTTAAGATTTATGTGTATAACAGATATGCTTTCCGTATGTCTGTATGTTTTGGTTTTTCCAGCTTACGAAAATGGGTCTGAATAGAAACAGAATGAAGGCAACTGATATCATCTAAAATTGATACATGAAGAGAGAAAAGTAAAAGCATATTTTTTTTCTAGAGCAGCACGGATTACTACAAGTTTCTGGAAGGATGGAAATGTTCTCTATCTGTTCTATCCAGAGAAGCAGCTTCTAGACACGTGTGGCTACTGAGCACTTGAACGGAGCCAGTGAGACTGAGAAACTGAATTTTCATTTGTGCTTCATTTTAATTAGTTTTAACTTAAAGAGCTCCACGTGACCTGTGGCGCATGTACTAAACCGTGCAGATCCTGAGCTTTGAGGGCAACTGCCATAGGAACTGGAATCCACTAAAATGTGTTCTCTCTAGGAAGGAAACAGAAATGGAGCCCAACTGCTTTTTATCATAAGTTTCTCTGTACCATTTAATGTGTAACTTTCCCTGTGTGTTTTAATAGATACTAAAATGTAATTAAAAAAAAAAAGAAAGTTTGAAGCCTATACTCAAAGCTATGTACATTGGTTCATCTTTGGGTGTTGGGATTTATGGTGATTCTGTTTTTCTTCCTTTTTTAAAAAAAAAATTATCTCTTGGGGCACCTGGGTGGCTCAGTGAGTTAAAGCCTCTGCCTTCGGCTCAGGTCATAATCCCGGGGTCCTGGGATCGAGCCCCGCATCGGGCTTTCTGCTCGGCAGGGACGCTGCTTCTCCCTCTCTGCCTGACTCTCTGCCTACTTGTAATCTCTGTCTGTCAAATTAATAAATAAATCTTTTTAAAAAATTATCTTTTTTAAAAAATGTTTATCATAAGCACACTTGGAAAAAGAGAAATTAATAAATTAAAAGCAAAAACTAAATATTGATGACAAATCAGAAAATTCTTTAGGGGCCCATCTTTACTTGCACTATTAAGGGAATAATGTGTTTAATGAGAATTTATGGCAGGTCATATTTTTCTTCTCAGCATTTAATATCTAAACATGCTGGCTAAGCAGAGATCTCATGTAAAGCATGCCATATTTCCATTGCTGAATTTGGGCTGAATCAATGATGTAGAATTTGGGGAAACCTACCTTTAGGCTAGTTTGAACAGGTGTCTTTGGAGGAACAGTTTCATCTTCTTGTTGCACTGTCTTATAGCTCAGTACCAAGGTCTTCCAAGGGCTAGATCTTCGGTGAACCTTCTAGTAAATTTGTGGTGAAGACTGTTAGGGGTTCCAAGCTGTGTATCCAACCATGATTGTACTTCCAATATGTATCCACCCAAGCAGCCAAGATAGTAACCTGAAAATCTACATTCATCTATATCCCACTGCCTTCCAATCAAGGACCTGGTACTCTGGCCTGTCCAGATCTTACACAATTCCCTGCTCATTCCTATTTTGCTCACCTTGGCATTTGCACTCTTTGCCTAGAATGTCTTTCTTCCCTTTTTTCCCCCTTCCTGGTGAATGCTATCCTGTCCTATCAAATTTCATCTCCTCTTAGGTCTTTTTTCTGTTAGACATAGTAATCACAGTGCCGGAAGTCCACAATCCTAAGTAAAACATCTCAGCCCAGTACCTGCTTAAAGACCCTATCCTCTGGTCACAGTCACCGGGTGAGGGATGGATACATGACATTGGGAGGAACATCTCACCAAGGGCAACTCATTCATAAGCTAGCCTGTAATCTGTTGCAAAATTCTAATTAGAAAATGGGAGAATTTTATAGCATGTAAATTATACCTCAATAAAACTGTTTTTAAAAATTAAACCAAACACCTGAAACTAATGCAACATTATGTGTCAGCTATACTTAAATTTCAAAAAAGTTAAACAGAGAATTTTGAAATATTGAGGCTTCTGCTAATGAGAACTGACGTTAAAAGCCTAAGTTAGATGTGGACCCTGAGAAGCTGTGCTGACCCCATGCACAGGCCACAGTTCTGATGAGCAGAATCCATGGCGGAGCCAAGGGACATAGCCAGAAGTGAAGGAATTAGACACAGGGAAAGAAAGGGAGGTGCGGGGAGAGACTTGTTCCCAGTCCGTGGCTTTTCCTTACAGTCACCACCTCCTCCTTTTACAAGGAAATGGATTTGTAACTACAAGAAGTTGATGATAGCAACTTCCCTGATTACCCAAAGCAGAGTTCATCTCTCTTGTGTGCTGTAACAGCCTATTGAAATTGCAACTGGTATATGCATTTATGAAAAATCTGTTTTCATTGGAAAGAGCTGACTGTGGAGTCAGATGGACCTGGGTTTTAACCTTGACTCATCACTTAGGACCTCTGAAACCTTGGGTGTGGGACTTCTTTCCGGGCCTTCATTCATCTGCAAACCCCCGATCATGAGGCTTTATTGAGATGTCACATGAAACACTGGAGAATGAGTCCAGGTCCCAATAGGTGCTCAGTTAAATGTTAGCTTTATTCCTTTGTTCGCCCTGGTCTGTGACTGGCTCTCAGAGCCTTCAAACATGACCTCCCTTAACTCCTCCCTCTGTGGCCCATGAATTCGTGGCAGAAACTGCCTTGTTCACTTGGGTGCCACTCTGACATCCAGCACTTCACCTGGCAGACAGACTGTTTACACCAGATAGTCATGTCTTTAATTTAATAATACAACCATAGGATCACATGGTCCATCTTGGTAGGAATGCCAGATGTAGCAAATAGAAGTACAGGATGCCCAGCTACGTGTGAATTTCAGAAACAACCAACCACTTGTATAGTAAGCATGCCCACCGCATAGGTCTACTAAAAATTACTTGTTGCTCATCTAAAATCTACCCATCACTGAGCTTCCTGCATTTCATCTGGCAGCTGGACACCCTGATCATTGTCTTCTCACCAATCCTACCTTCTGTCTGTAAATATCGGACATTTGGATCTAAAAAACTTCTCAGAAGAAAAAAAAAATTTGGCAAGTGCCTTTTCTAATTATGTGATCCTCGTTAATGACTCCTAGGGGAGTGAGGATATATATGAGAAGTTGCTACATATGGGGACCACACAAAGAAGCCTGACCTGGAGAGCCCCACTTTGGCCTGCTGTCCTGGTATAATTTGATAATATGTAACAACTCCCTTTTCCACTCTCAAAAATGACCCCTCAGGGGTACTTGGGTGGCTTAGTTGGTTAAGTGTCTGCCTTCGGCTCAGGTCATGATCCTGGGGTCCTGGATTGAGCCCCTTATTGGGATCCTTGCTTGGTTGGGAGCCTGCTTCTCCCTCTCCTGCCTGCTGCTCCCCCCTGCTTGTGCCCTCTCCCTCTCTTTCTCTGTCAAATAAACAAAATCTTTGCTTAAAATTAAAAAAAAAAAAAAAAGTGACCCAAGTTGGACGATGAATGCTATGGCTTCTAGGACCTGAGCCACTGTTCTCTGGGGTGGATGGAGCTAGAGGGAGTTGCTACCTCATGAGGCAACACACTGGGGGTTCTCCCTGTGCTTTTGTCCTCGTGCTTTCTCTTAGGCTCAACCCTTCAGCATCTCTATTAGCTCTTGGCACCACTGTGCTCCGCCCTTCCTGCTGGCCCAGTACCTGCCATTTATTGGGCATCCACTATCTGCTGAGATCCAAGAGAAACACGTTCGAGGAATCGCTTTGCTTATCTTCACAAGACCTTGGAGGAGGCACAATCCTCTCTCCACTTCCCAGGGTCAAGCTCAGACCCAAATCTGAGCTGTTACCCACATTTCTAATGGAGCCTGTGCCCCTGGTGTGGTACCTCGATTTGGGGCAAATATGAATTCCGTGAGCCTGACTCTATGGGTCATGGGCACTTGGAAGATGTGACAATTGTAGGAAGGAGAGATCGGAGCAAATGACAGAACTAATCACTGACTCTGTGCTGTGACTAGTTCTCAGAGTCTTCACATGTGACCTCACTTAACTCTCTCAGCCACCCCTAAGAGATAAGCAGCATCATGATGGTCATTTTATGAATGAGGAGGCAAGGGCTCAGAGCTGAGACGGGGCCCAGGTGTTTTGCAACTAAAAGTCCATGTGTTTCCTAATGCACCGCATGGGATTCTCCAAATTGTGTTGTTTTTGGAATACGCCCACGGGCAAGGAAGAAATGCCAGGAGAAATGAAAACGATCCTGATAGGACACTTAGAAATGCCCCTTCAAGACACCTCTACGCCTGGGAAGCGTCCTGGGAGGGGTACATATTCAGACTCCGAGTTTGCCTCTACCAGGAGGATTTCTCCCCCACCCTAGGACCCGCACGGATTGTCCGCTGGTTCACTGGCCAACCAGGAACGCGGTTTCCCCCCCAGCTTTGTAAATATTCAGAACGGGTGGACCTAATAAGGACAAATGCCTTTTAATCTGACCCTGAACTCCTGCCTCACAGACCAATGCTTCAGTCAGTCCACAAGGAAACACAATGCTCACAGCCCAGCTCCCACAGGCTCAGGCTTCGGAACAGCAGCCTGCACAGCACAGCAGTGTAGTGGCAATGAGATGGGAGCTTTGAAAAAAAATCGATTTTCTTAAAAATAAACAAACTATAATTCCACCTTCCTCACGAAAGGACATTGCCAAGGCAAATGAATGATGGCATGGCATTTTAGTTCCCAGAAACAATTCCAGAATCATCTTTACAACACATTACTGAAAAACAAATGTGTCTTGGCATGGCATTCGAGGCCCCCTGCGGTCTGCTCCTGCCAACCTTCCCTCCATTACTACCTGCCTCTTTCCAGGCATGAACCTTGGCTCTAAGCACTGTTGAACCATTTCCAGTTCTCTGAACACATACGCTTCCTGGATCATTCCTTCTGGATCATTCTTCAAGACTCGACACAGCCCTCACCCTATCCATGTGCTCCTCCAGACACTTCAATGCTGTCATGGAATCCCGTGCCTCAGTCCCTCAACATGGCACATACCACGGTCATAAAATGATTTCACTTTTCTATGCCGTCTTAGTCCGTTTCAGCTGCCAAAACAAAATCTCACAGAGTGGATGACTTACAACAAACATCAATTTCTCACAGTTCTGGAGCCTGGGAAGTTTAAGCTTGTGGTGTTGGTGGTTTCCATGTCTGATGAGGGCCTGCTTCTTCATACATGAAGGCTTTGCATTACAGCCTCACAGAGCAGAAGGAGCAAGGGAGTTTTCTTGAGTCGCTTTTATAAGGGCACTAATTCCGGTCAGGAAGGCTCCCCACAGGACCTAGTTACCTCCCAAGGCCCCGCCTCCCAATAAATACCACCGCCTTAGCCCTTAGGCTTCCAAAGCAGGAATTTTGAGGAGGCACAAGTTCAGACATAGGATCTCCAAGCATTTACGGAATTCTCAGGAATTCTGAGAATTCTGAGAGCTTCTGCATGTATGGTAGCCGTCTGGACAATGCTCACATGAAGCGGACATAATTTTTATATTCCCATTTTACAAACTAGGAAACCAAGACACAAAGAAGGGAGGCAGGTTTTTCAAAGCTTCTAAGTAGGGAGCGAGGACTCAAATCCAGGCAGTCTGACTCCAGAGCCTCCACACCCAACACCACCCTGTATTTTTCTGTCTCTTTTAGAAAACAGGGGGACTCCGGGCCTGACGCATAGTATATGCTTAAACAAATGTAGAGCGAGTGAACAAATGAATGAGACCTAGTTCTTGGCTCTGAGCAGCCCCGGGCTGCCGATGTGGAACAGCTGCTTTTCTAACGGGGGCCTCCCCGCTCCCAAGTCCTTGGACCCGAAGCCAGGTACAAAGTTGGCGGCCTCCGAGCCGCGCTGTGCCCACGCGCCCTAACACTTGGGCAGTTCCTGGTTGGGCACAGATGCCCCTGATCTTTAAAAGAATGTCCGCTTCCGCTGGAACAGGTAAATCCCTTCGGGGAATGACAGGTTACTCCTCTCTCTCTCTGAAGATAGAAACTGTTCCTTCAGCGCAGAGTGAGTTAGTTGGAAAAAACTGATTTCACGCTTTGCTGAGTCTGATTGCCCTTGAACACCAGAGCGCTTTATCTGCCCGCGTGCGCTGGCTGAGCGGGAGGGCTGCGCGGGAGGGCTGTGTGACTGCGGGGCCCGGGGCACCGCCGGGCCTTTGGGGGAGATTGCGGATCTCCAGGTAGGCAGCTCTTCTGGTGAGAGCACTACTTTCTCGCCCTCCACTCCCCACCCCTGTTTCCACTTTTTCCTGTTTTACTTCAGGGGCTGCAGACCTGCTTTCCCAGCTGCCTACTTTAAGTCCTTTTGCCTTTGGTTTTTCCACGGGCTTCTCAGCCTTACTGCACCTGAAAAGACCTTTTGTCCACAAATCTGCTTTGCTTGTGTTTCCATCAATGTCACCTTCAAGCAGCCACCCCGCTAAGCATCAAGTCGCCTAGATTCCACATCCATTATGGATTTCCTGGTCCTCCCTGTGTCCCCTTGATACTGATACTCTAATATTAGAAGACAGTTCCCAGGTTCTCTGCCTCAACCCACCCTGCACAGGATGGTATGGGGCCTCTCACCAAGAAAATGGTCTCGCTGCCTGGAACCTTCCAAAGAACCATCACTGGCCCCTCCCAGAGAGCAAGTGCATAACACATGGCCCAGGCGCAGTGTGGTTTCTAGCTGGGGCTGCAGCTTGTGTGGTTAAGGGCAGGGAGGCAAGAATATGAAATTAAATCCAAACAGCCTACTGGTCAACCCAAGAGTTGAGTGGTTTAGAGAAACGCTCCAGAAGGTAAGAAGGAGGAAGCTGGGGAAGCAGATGGAAGAGGAAAAACAAACAAAACCTAGCACCCCTGGGATCTCACTGACAGAGGAATGGATTTGGTGGGTTAAAGGGGAGAATGCTATTGCAGAGTTTCCGTGGGTGCCTTTGGATGAAGTTGGTGAGAGATGGCAATGCTCGGCAATGAGTTTGAGATACGCAAAGGGAGTTCAGCCTTTGTGGGCAGAGGGTGGAGAGCTCAAGTGTCCTGAGCATAAAATTAGTTAGAATTTGGTGGTTTGGGTGGGGAGCTGGCAGCATGGGAGGGAATGAGAAGGTTCTCGAGACTGGGAGCAGAGAAGATGGAGAGGCATGATGGAAAATAGCCAACAAGAGAGGCTTTCCAGGGCACGAAACCTCCATAGTCATTTAGATGTCAACAAGTAAGACATGACCGTAGGTTGTGCTCTCCAAGGTGGTGTCTTCAAATCTACCTGCTACCCCAAAACCTCCAGGAATGTCTACTCTGGAAGAGGCCATAGTAGCCTCTGTAAGTCTTCATATTAACCTCCGGAGCTATGAAGGCTACCAGGTGATGCGTGAAATGGAGCAGAGACAGGGCAGAGGAAGTTAGTTACAGAGTAGAGACCAAGAATCCAGGCAGTGTGGGAGACTGGAGATGGGAATGGATACTGTGCCCCTCCTCCCCATCTATGGGACAGGATGGGACTCATTTGTCTATATCTATTGAAAGATGGAAATGGCCCAGTGGTTGGGAAGCCTGGGGATGCCCAGGTGGCTGACATCTAACATGAGATTACTGACCAGAAAAGGAAGGTTTGAAGCAGCGAGAACTAAAGGGAACTTAACACTGGTGGAGTTTTTTTTTTTTTTTTTAATTGAGTATCAGTGGCTAGAGGAGGGAGCAGGTCAGGAGCTGTTACAGGCACTGGCCTGCAAGATAGAGAAGAAAGCAGGTTCCCAGAAACCCAGCCAGAGAACTGAGCCAACCCTGTGAGGTTATAGATATGTCCTGGAGATAAATGAAAGAAGACAGCTCTGTGTCTGGGCTAAGAAAGTGGGACAAAGAGGGTTCATCCAGGATGAATGAGCACAAGTACTGAAGGTGGGAGGGGTGGGGAGAGACGTGGTAGGAACGTACAACCAGCTTCTCTGCATCTGGTCTTGGGGCTAAGCCAGCTCCCATTTCACTTCGCTCCCATGCAGCTGATGGAGCAAACGCTGTGTTCTACAGCCCCAGAGTCCCCCAGCCCATCAGCAAAGCTGGGTTCCAGGCAGAACCACTGCTGGAGGAAACCCAGTTCCCTCACTCCCCACCTTCAGTTAGCTCCTAAGCTCTGTAGAATAGCTCATTACCTCTTTTTCCTCCTAATGCTCTTTCCTTTGCTTACTCTTCTGGGTCTGATGTCACAGGGCTGATGTGCCATCCTCTCCCTGGGTTAGGTCTCAGCCTTCCCTTCAAGGCTTGGGTACAAGCCAACAGGTGCACCATTAATGCCTATTAAGTGAATAGTTTCCCGGCAAGAGCCAAACCCTTGTACTCCCCACCCCTCACTGCACACATACTAATTCCTAGGGTAGTTTTTTTTCTTTTCAGAAGCTCATGTTCTCCAATTTCATCCTCATACTTAAGTGTACAAGTAAAACGTGCCAGCATGGAAGAACCGAGAGATCTTCCAACATGTTGGGGAGGCCTCACAAAGTAAAGCTTTGGCCTTACTCCAAAGCTTTGCTGGATTTAGGAAGCAGAAAGCCATTCTACTCTACCATGGTGGGTGACATAGCTATCTTTAAATCCATAGGCTGTCCCTTTTGGGGGGCTGCTGAGGATCTGTGCCTGCATTTGCCTTCTCTTCTCCATCATCTTCCTCTCTTTCTGCCCCTCTTCCCCTCACCCCCATCAGTTCATCATTTATTCTTATTTGCTACAATTCCAGGCACCGTAGTAGGTTCTATGAATAACTTAGCTCGGTTAATCTTCACCACCACCCTCTGAGATGGGTACCAATACCCCCAATTCTACTTAAGACTTGTTCAAGGCCCCAAGATAAGAGAACAGCAGTTCTCTTTGGTTGCAGAGCCCCTGCTCTTATTATTAAAATTTAAAAGAATTTAAATGTATGATAGCCTTTAACAAATTGTACTTTGATTCTGTAAGTGCCTCCACTGGCCCACGATTAGCTAGGAGAACAGGGACCAGGTCTGATTCATCTGTGTAATTTTTACAAGGTTTTATCCAGAGCCTGGGGCACTAGGGACAGAGTTAGTGTTTCTGAGTAAATGTTGACAGCAGAGTATAGAGTATGGGACCTACAGTCAAACTGTCCCTGATTCTACTCCATCATGTCCAGCTCTGTGACCTTGATCAAGAAACTCACCCTTCTGAACTTCAGTTGTCAAAATGATAAGAATAATAGTACCTGCTCAGTACTATATGAGAGATGCACGTAAGGGGATCAGCATAGTGCCATAGCAGAGTAAATGCTGAATAGATGTTGGCCATTATTATTAGTGGTGGTGGTGGTGGTGGTGGGTGATCCTTCTTGTCTCTGACCCTTTAAGACCATCCTGCACAGCTACTCAAACCTCCCCAGCCTGTTCAGCCAATTCCTTTGGGCCTTTCCGATTATTCCCACTCTGTTTTCACCCTGACCCCATTCCCCAACTGGAATCTTTGGTCTCTGTCGCCAGCCTTCTGATTCCAATCTTGCCTCACGCCGGGTACATGGATTTTGTGTTTGGTTTCTAGTGTTTGATGTGTGGAAGTCCCTGCATGGCCTTGGGCTTGGATGGGTCCTTTTGGTTCTTCCCAGAGCCTGGGATCCGACTCTGCCCTGGCTCTAACCAGAGGCCACTGAATTTGCCCTAACCCTTCCCATTTCCTATTCACACTCCTCCTACCAAGAAAGAGAAAGAAGGAAGATATAAGGGCATGTGGGATACAAGAAGGAAGAAGGGAGGGAAACGAGGAAGAAGAAAAGACTCCAGTTAGGCTCTCCTAACCCTTCTCTGAACTGGTATCACTGCTTCTGACCTTATTTTCATCCAGTTCATCATCCATATGGTGACTAAAATCACAACCACCACCACCACAAAAACCAGTAGGGATTAACTGTGTGACGTCCGTGAAAAATACAATTCAAAGCACTTCACGTGCATTAATTCACTTAACCCTTGCTGCCAGTGTATAACGGAGCCACGAACAGCAGCTTCATTTTAAAGACCAGAAGCTGATGTGCCCACTTATCCACTGGCTGCACTGCCAGTAAAATAGCAGAGCCAGGGTTCCTATCAGAACAGTCACTCAAAGGGCGCCGGGGTGGCTCAGTCAGCTAAGTGTCCGACTCTTGATTTCAGTTCAGGATCTCAGGGTCTGTGAGATCGAGCCCCCTGTTGGGCTCCATGCTGAGCCTGAAACAGAACCTCCTTAAGATTCTCTTGCCCCTCTTGCTGCCTACCCTCTGCTCATGTACGCTTTCTCTCTCTCTCTCTCAAAAAAAAAAAAAAAAAAAGTCATTCAAGACGGGCCAAGCTGCTATCTTTGCATGAGATTGTGAGCACATACTCCAAGAGAAGGGTAGGCAGATTTTGAAGCAACATAATGGGGATTGGTTATTCCCTGGGACTGGATTTGGGATAGGATCGATATTTGTGCAAAGGTGTCCCCTACTCCCTTGCACACATTTTCCCATAAAGGGCAGCCAAAATTTGAGAGACCCTAAAGGCCCCACTCTCTTCCCCAACCTAATACACACACGTCACAGTGGGTTCCTGCAGATCAGGGACTCTTGTCCCTCTTTATAACTCCCTTACTCCCTTACCTAGCACAATGTCTCACCCAGTACAGGTTTTGTACCCACGGTACTGCTCATACTGATGCCTCCAGGTTGTACTGAGAATTTCCTAAAATAATATTTGCAGGAGCATCTTATCAAATGTTAGGTGTTTTTCAAATAAAAGTTATTATTATTATTATTATTGTTATTACTGTCTCTAAAGAATTCTAGCTCTCTGGGAGGTTACTGAAAATTTTTAGTGCCATTGGAAAAGCGAAGGAGGCACAGTCACGCAGAATCTCTTTTGAAGGGATTGCATCATGGTTAGAACACCTCTGTATAGTCTAAATTCTGCTTGTCTTGCAGATTCGTGGAGAGAGAGAAGCCTGGGCAACTCATCTCTGTCCTGTCCACCCCCACCCCCCCACCTATTGGTGGCAGAGCCACCAAGAGCCCTCCCTCCCCCCGCCCCCTCCACGGAGCAGGTGCTTGTTCCTTGACTTCAGTTGATAAACAAGCCTGGGAGACTCGGTAGCCAGTATGGGTGTTTGTACAGAGCAGTTGAGGAAACATTCCCAGCGCAGAGGACACAGCTGGGGAGGCCGTCAGAACAGTCAGGGCCTCTGGGAAAAGGCAAGGCTTAGTCCTGCAAACATGGCCCCAGCCTGGGCTCGACCTTTGGATGCCACGTGTCACCTTCGGTGGGAAAATAAATAGTCCCCTTGTCTGGAATGTGCACCCCTTCTCTTGTGAAACATGGGAAACAGGCAGCCATTGTGAGAGAGGAGCAGCCTCTCTGCAAGCTCTCCTTGGAGCATGTGGACAGGCCTGCCTCCTGCCAGTAGGTCACTTCCGCTATTGTCTCCCTCTGTAGGCAGCGCTTGTCACTCAGCCTCCCAAGATTCAGGCTCGAGGTTTCAGGGGGCAGGGCTGCTTGTCTGCACAGTTTGTAAGGGGTGGGAAGGGGAGGGCAAAGGGATATACTTCACTATGGTTAGCGGGAGCTTGGTGCTGCTTGGCTCATATGAAGGCCATGGGCAGGGGGGAAGGCCAGGTCAGGAGGTGCAAGGCTCCCTTTTAATTGGGGTGTGTGTGTGTGTGCTGCTGAGACTGGTGAGCCCAGAGCCCTCAGAGGCGCAGAGAAAAGACAAAGTGTCAAGGTGGGAGTGAGGAAAGTGGCCCAGGTGACAGTGCTAAGAGGGCACTGAGCGAGGACCACAGCTTCCTTACCCGTTGACCGCGCTCCTAAACTTCTAGGTCTGTAAGAGGAAGCACGCAGCTTTCATCTTCAGAAGTTTTAACTAATTGTTAATGACCTCCAGGAGCCATTATATGGCAAAGCGGGCCGATGCTGGGTTCGTGCACAGTGGGGGAGAGTGGCTCCTGGCTTAATAATATGGGCCGGAAGTCCGGAGTGTGAAGGCCTGCTGGTGTCCGGAAGTGCGCCCCATCTGCCATCCCTAACCCAGCCCCACACATGGCTGCCAGGATCTCTCCCTTCCCCAGAACCTCTCCGGGGCTGACCACTGTCCACCTTTGTCCACCTCTCTCCCCACCAGTGAAAATATATTCTGTCCCAGTCAGAAACCCGGGTCTTCTCAGGAACTTCTCCTTTTCCGTTTCCCTCCAAATATGGGCTGTTCACAAGTCCTTCCAGACCGACTCTCTCAAGATCTTATCAGTCCATCCTCCTCCCTTCCCACACCACGTGGCACATGTCTAGTTCATCCCTCACCTCAGTGAGCTCAGAGCCCTCCCTTCCCACAGCTCTGTCTGACTTGGACCCCTTTCCCATCTGGCTCATCGTCCGCCCATCTCGTCCACCACAATCGATCCTGGGAAAACTGGCGTCGAGAAATACAGGCCACAAGACTTCAACACGGAGAGGGGGAGCTCTTCAAATGGAGAAAGAGCTATCTGAGACTGCGGCAGGCCAGTTGTAAGTCTTTGCCCTCCCAGCGCCTCAAATTTAAGGTGGTTCCTAGTTTCCCTGCTCCCTGCGCTGTTCTCTCATCCTCTCTCTCCCAGGCACCGTGTTAACTGATCTCCCGAGTGCCTTCCAAAGCATCCCTATTCAAGTACATGCATTAATCAGTTCAAAGATCATTCTGCAACCTCTGAAGTCTAGGAAGGCTATGAATTTTTTCCTATTCTTCCAATGATCGTCTTATCTGTTCTGGTCATTTTGCTCTTGTCTCCAGTGGAGTTATGTGCCTAGAGGAACGTTGGAGGCAAAGTATGATGGCTACTGGACAGTGAGTGGGAAGCAAGACATGGCATCTCATAGGGCTCAGGAAATTCTTAGAAAGTCAATCTCAGCAGAGGGTGTGCCCTGATGAAGAGGGAGCCCTTGTAATTTGTTTTAGCCCACTACAGGGAGATGGTTGATTTCCCTGGAGCTGTAGGACGGGCTTCATAATCATGGAAGAGGAACACAGAATTATGTAATAAACCCAGCAGATGCCCTTGCCCTGGAGGAAGGAAAGCTTAGTGACTCAGATATTAAACCGTCAGAGTATGACTGGACAGGTCAAATGAAGATAACCCTTGCACAGGGCCAGGTACCCAGATTCTGGGGAAGGCTTGAGCCACCTACTGGTGAAGGATAAGTAAGACAGCTTCCGGAGAACCTTGGAGGGAGAGAGCCAGGAAGCCAATGTACTGCTCTTAATGCAAACTCTAAGATGTTTATTTTAATTAGCAAATATGAAACATTATGCCTGTATGTGGCATGTGGCAGGCCAGGTAACAACTATTCCGGGTTTCCAAAAGACTTCTCTCTTTTCATTTTGCTGGCATCTCCAGAAGCATCCTAAGGCAGGAGGAGAGAGAGAAAATATAGATAACAGGAAAGAGGCTTAGGAAGGGTTACATGCCAGGAATGGTGTAGGGAAAGATCAGAAGTATTGGGATTTATTGGAAGGCAACTGTCAGTGCTTTTTCTAGTGATACAAATAAAAGCTGAGTGGATTTTTTTTTTTTTTGAAAATTAAAAATTAACATTTAAACTGCAGAAATAACTCCTCCCCCCCCCCCCCTTTTGAAAGAGGAAATTGTTTTAGCATTTTCTAGAGAGGCTCTCCCTGTCCCCAGAGATTAGATTAGATGGTCCTATCATGCAAACTGATCGCCTCCTGTACTTTCCCTTCCAAGCACTCCTCATAATTTTTAATCACACATCTGTATGTTTCCTCATGTATTTAATATCTATTCTCCCACTAGACTATGAATTCTAGGAGTACAGACTGGATTGTGTTTTTCCCCTGCTCTATCCTCAGCACCTAGCATTTGCCTGGGACATAATCTAAACTCACAGGGACTGTTAATGATGGACTATACAGTAGATAGGGAGGAATATGAGGCCATAAGGGAGTAATAAAGAATGAAAAATGGATTGAAAGTTTAAATAAGGATGGAGGATTTTACAGTGTGAGTTCTAGAAGGTTGGGCAGAAGTTATGGGAGGAATGAAATTGAGATTTTAAGGGGAGTTGTAGCTATTGGTGATGACAAGACCTAGACTAGGGTATCACGTAGGAGTTAGGAACTAATATTGGATGGAGAAATTCATGACAGGTGAGGAACTGTCCTTACCTCCTCAATGTCTGAGACCAGCTGTTGACTCTGTCTTCACCATAGATGATGCTAGTAACAAAATGATTGTTAATGTCAGGAATGATATGAAGAGCTGAAGCCTACAGTGCATGCTGGGGAGAGAGAGAAGTTAGTGGCTGACAACAGGAAGGAGAGAGAAATGGCATAGTCTGATGGCATGTCTTTCTTCATCCATTTTTTTTCAAGATTTTATCTATTTATTTGAGACAGAGCACAAGCAGGGATGAGGGTCAGAGGGAGAGGGAGATGTGGACTCCCCATTGAGTAGAAAGCCTGATGTGGGGCGTGATCCTAGGACCCCGAGGTCATGACCTGAGCCAAAGGAGCCCCTCCATCTTTTTTTTTTTTTTTTTAATGTTATTTATTTATTTGACAGAGAGAGAGATCACAAGCAGGCAGAGAGGCAGGCGGGGCGGGGGGGGGGGGGGAAGCGGGCTCCCTGCTGAGCAGAGAGCCCAATG
>NC_081557.1:37484491-37526731 GCF_022355385.1 Mustela nigripes
GGGAAGCAGGCTCCCTGCTGAGCAGAGAGCCCAATGTGGGACTCCATCCCAGGACCCTGGGATCATGACCTGAGCCGAAGGCAGCGGCTTAATTCACTGAGCCACCCAGGCACCCTCCATCTGTTTTGTTTTTTTTTTTAAACAAATATTTACTAAGTGCCTAATGAAGCCCAATTCATGCTATGAGTGATACAAATAAAAGTGAGATATTGGGGACACCTGGGTGGCTCAGTTGGTTAAGCGACTGCCTTCAGCTCAGGTCATGATCCCAGCGTCCTGGGATCGAGTGTCACATCGGGCTCCTTGCTCGGCAGGGAGCCTGCTTCTCCCTCTGCCTCTAGCCTGCCACTCTGTCTGCCTGTGCTTGCGCTCTGTATCTCTCTCTCTCTCTAACAAATAAATAAAAATCTTAAAAAAAAAAAAAAAGAGTGAGATATTGTTTCTCCTTCAAGGAGCTTATAATTTACTGCCTATAAATAAGTAAATAATATTGAAAGACATTTTGTGTGTCAAACATAATACCAGGTCCTTAAGGATACAAAGACTCAGGATCTGCCCTTCGAGGAGTTTATTGTACACATAAGAGTTACAAACAGCAAAATGGAGAATTATAACCCAAATGGATAAATGCTAATACTGAGGTTTACCCATAATGTCAGAGAGCATGAGGAAGTTTCTTAAGCTAGACAAAGGAAAGGGAATCAGTGAAAATTTCTAGCAGGAGAATGTGTCTGATTTCCATATTGAAGAAAAAATAAGGGAATGTGGAGAGGCAGACTGGAGACTGTTCTGGAGAGAGGAAATCATGAGTGCAACGTCTGATGGTGAATGAAAGAATGGCACATTCTGAGACCGGCAAGAAGCTCCATGTGATGGGAGCCTAAAGGGAAAGGTGGGCAGTAGCAGGAGATGGAACTGGAAAGGTAAGCAGGTGCTAGATCATAAAGATTTTTAGGACAGGCTAGGAACTTTGAACATCATCTTGAAGACGATTAGAAAACCATGAAGTAGAGTAACGAATGACATGAGTCTCTCTGGATTATTAGTAACAAATGATTAAGGGAAAAGGAAAAAAAATACCTGATTCAAACAAACTTAAGAAAATCATGGATTTATTACTCAAATAACTAAAAAGCGCAGGCATAAATGTGGCTTCCATCGAATTCCTTCTCCATCTTTTGGTTCTGCTCTTGAAAATGTTGGTTTCATTCTCTAGATCTTGGAGGTGGCAGTTCCAAGCGTATGTCTATCCAGGTTTAAGTCTAGTAGAACCAGAGCTATTCTTCCCCGTGGTTCTCTCACGCAAGACCCAGGACTCTTTTGTCTTAGACAGATGTGGTCACATGCCCTCTCTGAACCAATCGCTGTGGCCCGGGCTCCGTGCGCTGACTGGCCAGGCTGCCCTCATGCTCCACTACTTTGAACCCAAATCAGGGCCCTAGAGGGGATGAGGGAAGGTGGTTCTTCCACAGAGGCATATTGTCTTCTCAGTGAGGGTGAATGTTTGTTGAGCAGAGAAGAACAAGTGTGTGCTCCAGTTTTAAGAAAGATCACTCTTGGTGACTTTGTAGAAAATTTGAAAGCCTGGAGGCACGGTGATACAGGTGATGTGGACCTGAACAAGGCAATGGAAATATGAGAAGTTTTTAGGTAAAAGTGATAGAATTTGGAGACTGGCTGCAAGTCAAGAGAAAGGGAGGAGTCAAGGTGACTCCCAGGTTTCTCGTTTAGACAACTAGGTAACACCATTCAACAGAGGTAAAAACTGTTGGAAGAGGAGCAGTTTGGGCGGTAGGAGAATGTTAATGAGTTCCGTCTTGGCATCGTGAGTTTGAAGTCCCTGTGGTACACTCAAGTGAAGGGCTCCAGGATGCAGTTCAATTGAAGTCTGAAACCCAAGGAAGAATTCTGAACCAGAAGCATGGACTGGAGAGTCAGGTTATAGATGAGGACTGACTCCACAGAGGAAGATTAGACAACCCAGGAGAAGTATGTAAAGGAAAGAGTCCCAAGTACCCCCCAAACCTAAGGGGCAGGCAGAGGAAAATGAACTTAACAACGATGACTTGGAAGAAATTACCAGAGAGATATGTTGTAAACCAGAATAGAGCATCATCAAGGAAGACAAGAATGAGGCAGAGGTGGGTGGAAACAGCTGTGTGGGGGAAAAGGATGCCACTTTCCACTCCATGCCTCAGGAGGGCAAGCTAGTAATGCCCCCGAGGAACACAGCAAAGCAGCATCTTCAGGACTGTCTTGTCTTGCAGTTAAGACAAAAAGGTTAAGGGATGAATAATGAGGATGGAATGTTTATTCTGGCACGGGGGGTTCTAGGAGACAGCGTAGAAACACTTTAAGGATACGGGGTGGGATATTGGGAGATAAAGCCCCAGGAAAGGATCAGGGACAACAGGGGTTTGAACTTAGGGGCTCAACCAAGGTTGATAGGGATGTAGGTGTGGTCAGGAGAGGTGATCTCAAGGTTCTAAACAAAATGCTGCAAGAAGTTGCTTCAAGGGCTGGTGTAGAAGGGTATATAAATCAGATAATATCACTCCCCAGAGGCAGCCAGCCAATGGCTTCAAATGTCCCGGAGTAAAATGCAATACCTTCCCCAGCCCTCAAGAACCCCCCTGGTTTGGTCCCTGACCACCTCTCTAACTCCCCACCCAGACACTCCCCACTTCGTCCCATCTACACGCATGCTCACAGTCCTTCTGTACTTGGAAAGCTCCACACTCGTGCCCATCTCAGGGCTCTTGCACCTGCTGCTGCTTCTGTCTATAATCTTCTCACCTTACTCAAATCCAGTTTGTTCAGTTCATTCAGGTTTCTGTTCAAGCATCACCTCCGCAGAGAGGCCTCTCTTCTCCTGCCTCCACACGCCATCTTCTTTCTGTTCATTTGTTTTATTTCCTTCAGAGAATTTATGACTCTCTGAGATGCTTTCACTTATTTAACTTCTATTACTTTCCACCAAAGTGTAAGATCCACGAGGTCAGAGACCTTCCCTGTCTTTGTTCACCCATTATCCCCAGCATCATGAACAGAGTAGAGTCTGGCACAAAGGAGGTGCTCCATAAATATTTGCTGACTAACTAACTGGCTGAATAAATGAATATTTAAAGTTGCAGCCTCCTCTGTAGGCTCTGGATAGAGCTGTGACCAGATTCCTTTGAGCTTTTAGGAGCAGACATATTTTGAAACGAGAAGCCACTCAAGGTTCTTCAAACAAGACATTTTTCAGTGATGTAAATTATTCTGAATATCATATAGCATTTCCAAAAGGGCAAAGTCTGCTGGTGAGAGAAAGAAACAAAAATCTACTTCAATAAAATATGACAAAAACGCCCATGTTTGGTCCATGGCAAAATGGTCCAAGTATAAATAGCTTTTCATAAGGCGCTATTGCACAAAACCAAAAGCCACCTACTCTTACCTGAAATATTTTTGGAGTTTTAATTTTAAATGGAGATTTCAGAGCGCCACATTCTCCAGCACTGTCAAGGCTTAATGAGATGACTGTACTTGGCAGAGACTGTCAGAGTCCATATCCTGACTATATTCTTGTTGAAAAACTGTATTTCCTAAAATAGAACCTGTTTAGGGGAGGACAGTGCAGTGAGATCTCCAGAGAAGGACTACCCAGAAAATCGAGAATGTGAGAAGGGCTGGAGCCATGAACCAGAAGAGGACATTAACATCTTCTAAATATGTTCCAATCTAATTGCCTTAACTAGATAGAACAAGAGCAGTGAAAGCTGGGTAGGTGTGGGGCAGGGCGGTGTTGTGTTAAAGTAAGTCTGGTCATGTAGGTATTGAAACTAATTTAAACAGGCTTCTTTACTGCTGACTTGCCAGCATTTGGAGATGTTCTTAAGCTTCTAGGTGACCTATCATATCCATTCTTTTGACCTTATCGCTTCCCTAGAAATAGCTACTAACATGGGTCATGGTATCAATGGTAGTTGTATGATTTTTTGATGATAAACTTGACTTTGACATATTGGAGCATCGGGACTGAACAGTGGTTTGTGGAAGTGATAAAAGATGGGTCAGTATACAGAGAAAAAGGATCGTAAACAGCAAAGGCATAGCTTTGATGTTCTGTCACCTTGAAGGGCACAGGCTGAAATGCTTGAGGTAGAAATGTGGGAAGGGTTGGGATTTTAAGAAGATTTCATGCTAGCTAAGCCAACCCACCTGACAGAAGCTTTCAAGCCTTCCTCTGCTCCCTTTAATTCGTTTGGCTAGAAGCCATCTCTAACATAAGCAATTCCTTATCTAAGGTCTGGAGTCAGTTTTTTTTTTTTTTTTGCTTTCTATTTTGGTTTGAGGCTTAATACTGCTTCTCTTTTGATTAGTGTAAATTTAGCTAGAAAAGATCATTTTTGCTTTCCCTTCATGTAATTCTAGAACCAAGATGTTCAGAGAGGCAGCGCCAACTTGATGTCACAAAATATAAGTTACAAGTATAAGTTACACATAGAAATTATATTTTATCTGTGGAATATATCTTGTTGTTTTTTGTTACACAGAAGGGTTTCCTAAAAATTCTTTTGAATGGTTCTAGGTATTAACTGTGGTAGTATCAGCTGGAAGTATACCAATTAACAAGCCATAGCAGCTCTGGAAGGAAGTGTTATGAGCAGAATAGACGTCCAGTCCCTCGTGTAACTTGAATGTTGTGTCTAGGAAGAAAGACCGGTCATGCCACTGGTACTGCTGACCCTCTTTGAAGGGTCTACAAAGCTGTGTGCACCGGTCTCATGGTCAAATTATGGGAAGAAAATAAGACAATTCTATAATGCAAGCTAGAATATAAATGCCTTAAGAGTAGATCAAAAATTTATTTGGTTATAAAGAAGGAAGAACAAATGATTGGGGGATGAGTCAGGAAAGCCTTCAAGGACCTTCACGGTTAGAAAATCCATCCCTGCGGCCAAGGAAAAGTAGAGGGACAAGACATTGGGCCAGATGGTTCCTATGTCACGGCTGGGGTGGGGCTGACTGATCAAGACACGTTAGGGTAAAGAAGGCAAGATAGAATGGTTGTCAACGGCATGGTTCTGACTTGGAGAGTTCCCAGGACCCTTTCTTCATTTGACCGCAAAGGGAGAAAACCACAACTGAAGACTTCTTTGACCTCATGGACTTCAGAATCAGTCAAATCCATGTTTAAACTCTTACTATCTATGTATAGACTTCAAAGAACGGGTATAATTGCTTGACCCTCCGTTTCTCCAACTGCAGAAAGAGAATAATGATATCTTTCAGCAGCACTGTAAAGAATAAATGAAATTGGTGGTTAGAGCGGATCAACCCAACATGTGGCACACAGTAGAGGCAAAACAGTTTCCTTCTGCTTTAGAAGGGAGAATGCAGTAGAGTGGGTCATAAAATCAGATGTCCATTTGTGCTGCGTCTTGAATAACAAATAATGTGTATTTAAGCACCTCTTAGTGGTATCCACATGCATGTTCAGAAGAAGGGTTTTTGCTTACTGCTTAGTCATGGGGGAACTTATTTAAGCTGTACGTCTTGGGTGCAAGAAAGAGCCTTTTGGTACACCTGGCTTAAGTCTCTCTACTCAACAATACCAGTTTAATTTTGGTAATTCAGTGGGGTGGGGGGACTACGGTAGCCAAATAAGAAATGCAGATGGAGTTTTCTTTTTTTATATATGATTCAAAATTATAGTGCCAATCCTGAAGATAATAAAGTTGCCAAAGAAATCAAAGCACAATTTGTGGAAAATCAATACATCATGTGATAGGAAGCATAGCTGCTATTGGCCAAAAATTTTTAAAAATCAAAAAATTTAAACTCAATGTTTGAAGACAGCTTAGAGTCAAGATCTGATTATTTTACTGAAAAAGGAAAGTAGTGCATAATTATACAGGTAAAGGTGAATAGAAATGTAAAAATGTGTATTCTTGAATGTAGTGTTTGTTTTCCCTGAGCTGTTTGTAAATTGGTGGTATTTTATCACTGAAGATGTCTTAGAATCTGAGGTATTTTCTGGTGTGGGCCCAGAATCCCCTTTGTCACCCCTGCTTCTGTCCTGTTCACTGACCCCATGCTGATCCTACACACTTTCAAGGACACTAGCCACACCTTGGTACCACAGTCTGTCCACTACTTTCTGGCTCACTTTCTGCAGTTGCTTAAAGTTCTGTCTTCAGAGAATTACAGTTGCCACCAACTGCAGATTAATTCTAGGGTTGAGGTACCTCTTGGCTAGTTTACTTATGTGTAGATCATGTAAATAGCCAGTATAAAAACTCCCACTATAAAATAACTTTTACCCGAGAGTACTGTGGCTATTGGCTTCAGTATTGGATTGAGAAGGAAAAACAATGATTTCTGCTAATTATAACAAGCGTGATTTTTTCTCCAACACTTAGAACCCTTTTTTGTTTTTATTTACTTTCTATGTACTGCTTTCACATGTCTTTCTGTAGAATGTGGGGTTAAAAATTCTTCATGTTTAGGGCGCCTGGGTGGCTCAGTGGGTTAAGCCACTGCCTTTGGCTCAGGTCATGATCTCAGGGTCCTGAGATCGAGTCCCGCATCAGGCTCTCTGCTCAGCAGGGAGCCTGCTTCCTTCTCTCTCTCTCTCTCTGCCTGCCTCTCAGTGTACTTGTAATTTCTCTCTGTCAAATAAATAAATAAAATCTTTTTAAAAAAAATTCTTCATGTTTATCCCATGTTTACAAAAATATGGTTCACTTCAGATATTTTCTCAGAAGTTCTGTGTATATCTAATGAATTTCCTGCTTTAATTAGAAAAAATGTAAAAGTTTATTTTTAAACTTTGGACATTCATCTATGTCCACATGATTTTGTGTTTATAATGCAACAATTTTGATTATATACATATATATGTATATAGAAATATACATTAATGTGAATCTGTAACTACCTGATTTATAAACTAAACACTTACTTAAAAAGAGCTATATCTTATTCATTCTGTATACCTAGCACCTAGTAGAATTCTTGCCTAAATAATGAGGCACTCAGTAAATATTTGCTTATTATGGGTGAAAAAAATGAATCCATTTCCAACTCTGTATTTAAGGTTTGGGGTTAAAAAGCTGTACTCAGCATTAGGTCTGGATTTGTAACAGGAGGCTTTTTTAAAGATGCCAATTTAGGAGCTCAAGTTGTTCCTGAGAAGTACTATTCTTACATTGGTTCAAGGCACATTTAGAACATCTGAAATTCCTTTTGCAAGAGAACATGCCTCACTCTGCTTCAGGAGTCAAGGGGATAATCATTTCCATTTATACAAGGAGTTTGAGAGATTAGAAGTCAGAGGGATCCTCCCACTTCCAGAATCATCCCCACTCTCTGTGATAATTTAATTTCTCATTCCTGCCATTTAAGAAAAACAACCGAGGAAAGTGTAGAAAGGGGAACTCACACCTTCCACTGAAAAGGTTTGACAGCACCTGCTGAATAGATAAGTCAGTTTCAAGAAGAAAAAAAAAAAGACCTTCATAGTTTTGATACAATGAGGTCAGAATCCTTGATAACTGTGGTAAAAGAACAGATTTAGTGTGTATATAAGGGTTCATTTTGTTGTTATTTTAAATGCTGTCACAGTACAAGTAGCATATAGAAATAATGTTTTGTTCAAATCACATACTTCCCTATGTCAATAAAACTTCCGTTTCTATAAAGTAAGTGGAAAATTATGTTGGTGATCAAAGTATGAGATTAAGCACAAGCCTTGCAGTTCAAGTCCACGGAGCCTACCACCAGCCCAGGGTCAAAGATCCAACTTGCCGGCAAAAGTTCTTAGGCAGAGGAGGTAGAGGAAGAGCAAAGAAGAGCCTCTGAAATATTTAATTTGCTAACTTTGATTGCAAAGGCATCGAAGCATCAAAATACCAGTGAACGTATTTCCACAGGGACATTTGCCAATGTCCTGTAAGTTACTTCATTTTAATTGAACGAAAGTAATTAATTAATTAATTAAGATTAATTGAACAAAATTAAGTTCATAGTATCCTTCCATCCTCCATATTGACTTGCTCTTACTCCTTGCCTGGCCTCCACTCCCTTGATGTTGCGATGCCTTCTTCTTCCACTAAACCCTGCACCTCTTTGAAGGCCAGTGCAAGTGGCCCTCCACTGTGTCTCCACAGCACCTTGCACGTACCCTGTAATGGTACTTACCATGCGGGCACCTGGGTGGTGAAGTGGGTTAAGCGTCTGCCTTCGGCTTAGGTCATGGTCCCAGTGTCCTGGGATTGTTGGGCTCCCTGCTTAGCGAGGAGGAGTCGACTTCTCCCTCTCCCTCTGCCCTTCCCCCTCCCCGCCCACTTCCTGCGCTCTCTCTCATGTGCTCTCTCTCTCTCTCTCTCTCCCGCATGTACTCTCTCTCAAATAAATAAAATCTTAAAAAAAAAAAAAAACCACTTACCATGCATCTCCTCTTAGAAGATAAGCTCCTCAAGGGTATAGACGTTGTTTCTCCTTGTCTCCATGCTCTTAGAGCTCAGTCTGAGGGTTGGTGCAGCATGGTTGCTCGAAAAACATTTGCTGACTTGAGGTCTGGGAAAGATAGGGGAGGAATGAAATATGGAAGGGAAGAGAAGCTCCTCGAAATGACATCTCCAGAGTTACATGACAATAAGAAGAAATATGAATTCACACTTGCTTTCCGTAAATATTTATTGAGTACCTCCTTATGGGAACAACTATGTTCCAGCAATACATCAGTGAGCAAAACAAACAAAAATCTTCACCTCGGAAGAGCTTCCTTTCTCGTTGTGGGAGACACAATAAACAATAAGTAAATTGTGTGGTATTTGGACAATGGTACTTGACTTAGACAAAAGAAAATAAGCACTGAGAAGCTAGCCAGGTGCACCTGTAGAACTTTCGCACAGAGAGGTCAGAAAATGACATTGAGCAAAGGCTGGAGGGAGCTGGAGAATCCGCCACGTGGAGGTCGGAGGGCGTTCAATGCAGAAGGAACAGCCATGCAGACACCCTACAGGAGGGGTGTCCCTCATGCCTCCAAGGAACACAGAGTCCCTGGTGGCTGGAATAGGAGAAAGGAGGCGAGAGCGGGAGGAGATGCTGCCAGAGTCTAGGGGCGCAGATCCCATAGGGGATTTTAGGCCGGTGTGACAGCCATGCCGGGGTTACTGCTCTGTCCTTCAGAAGCAGAGGGGGGCTGGCGGCATGAAGCCCCCGGCAGTATGGAGAAACTGTGGCCATGCTCTGTGTGCCTCCCATAAAGCTGGCCCTTTTACCTCTGAACTCACCCCTTCCCGGAGCCCTAGCTATGCCCATCTGTGACCGCTTTGCGTCTGCGTCTCCCATTTCTCCATCTAAATTTTGCCTTGACGTGATTTTATACAGGCCATAGACGTCATATAACCCAAACCCACCCATATTTTATTGGCTTGTCCAATGTTTTAACCTGGGATGCTTCAAGTAAAAAGCAAGATTGTGTGCTTTTCTTTAAAAACGGGGAGATCTGGGAATACTGGGCCTGCATGCCTTCATGGCCACAAGTCACTGGATCTGGGGATCCTTCAGACACACTAGCTTCTAGTGTGATACAGTCCAGTTTGACACACCCACCACTCCCTATTACATTCTACTCTCTCATTTCAATTACAGGCTGGACCCTTACAGGCATGTCAGTGCCTGATCTTATTCTATAAGCCCACTAATGCCTCCCTCTTCCCCAGTCTCTGACTGCTCCCTGACTTCCATTCTTTCCTTCGATAGTTTATTTCTGCCAGTGGTCTTGGCACTCCTGCCTTTCTCAACCTGAGCCAGCTGCTGGACCAGCCCCTGGCTTCCAATTATCCTAGGCTTTGCCCTCAGACTCAGTCTTGCTGGCTCAGTCCTGCTGAGAATTTCTGTATTCACATACCTGGGCTAGAAGGTCTCCAGGAAGTCTGCCAGTTGGGGGAACCCTAGATCTCCTGTTTAACACAAAACACAAATGTGGAGAAAACAAGCTTTTCTCTACTAAATGCACTTTTCCCCCTTGTCTTTTAAATCTACATAAAGATGAAAGGCTGCTATGCTGCTCTCATTTAACTCCCAGACTTCTACCTGGGGTTTCACTGGTTCCAGAAAGAAACACTGCAGAAAAGACAGTTTTTCTATTTTCTTTATAATTAGAGTGTCCTTTTGCCAATAGTAAATCTATGGGAACTGAACGACTAATCAAAGCAAGACTGCATCTGAAGTGGGGTGGGAGGCCATCACTTGCTTCCCTCTTTCAATAAGACTTCTGCTACTTTAAAATCAATGGAAAATAATGTTGGTCATCAAAGTATGTGATAAAGCTCCCGCCTTGTGGTTCAAGTCCAAGGAGCCTACCACCAGCCAGGGGTCAGGGGTCTAACTCGCAGGAAAAGATCTTAAGGCAGAGGAGGAGGAGGAAGAGCAAGCAACAGTCTTTGAAATATTTAATTTGTAAACTCTAGTAGCAACGTCATAGAAAGCATCAAAAGTCATTTATTTTCCTCTCACCTGATTAGACTTTTGAAAGTAAGTACAAAGAAAGAAAGGAAAAAGGTAAGGAGAATAAAAGGAAAGGAAGCTGCAGAAGGTCAGCACTCTTCCTGCCTCTGCCCAGCCCCCCTTGCCCTCCTCAGGCTCTGTGACCCGCCTTCGCTCCACCTCAGGGGTGTCCTAGACAAGCCTCAGGTACAGGAGTGAGATGGTAATGGTCTCCCCATCCCCCACCCCCCGCCATTCCTTACCTCTTGTGGTGCATTCTCAATGGGAGACTGGAGGCTGAGGATGCCCAGGGCACAGGAGGTCCCTTTGGCTCCAGAGAGCTGATGGAGGTCCAGCACGGCCCAAGGAGGAGGGGCAGGAACCAGTTTCTTGGATTTAAAGGTGCCTGAGGTCTCAGCGGGGATATGAGGAAGGCCATGCACTTAAGAGGACAGAAAGACAGGGCAACAAGGCAAGGGTATATTTAGGGCTGACTCCAAGTCAAGAATAGAAAGTAAGAATTTGTTTCTGTGCCCAGTGTTGGGCTTCCAGGAGGTCGGAGGGAGTGAAAAGGGGACTGGAGGAAGGACATCCTAACATTAGGATATCCTACTGATTCCCAGTTCTAGGCTGCGTGTTGAGTGAAGAACGGGCTCATTCTCCAGTGGCCCATTCAAGAGCTAAAAGATACCCCAGGAAGCTTTATCTGTGATGTTCTTTTAAAAATTGTTTTAATCACAAGCCATTAGAAAGCCCATCATGTTCACTGGGTATCCCTGACTGGAGTGAATTGTCCTTCTTTAAAGAACCAGAGACAAAGCAGAAAAACCTTTTCTCTTTTGATTTGTGAGCCCCTGTGTCGTTCGAATGCTTCTCTTCAAAGATTATTTTTCCCATTTCATGCCTGTCGTTTTATTTTTTGATACCTGCTTAGGAGTAACCTTGTCTTTCTGGTACTGAGTTATACCACATAAATCCTTCTGCCATTGCTGAGAAAAGCCCAGAACTCTGCTCGGGCAGCCTTCCCGGGGAGCCGGCTGAAGCCTCACAGCCCCGCACTGCCACCTAGGCTGGCTTCGTGTGACAGCATTTAATGGGTTTCCTCCCGCTGAGGACTCGGACGGAATTTGTAAAATTGAATTTAATTGGGACTGAATACACTCCACTTTAAAATTCCTCACACATCGGCCTCTGCTCATGGGTGACAACAGTCTGCATTTGCTCTGATCTGTAACAGAGTCTGGGTCCCGCAGCCCCGCGCCCCGGGACAGAGGAGGCAGCGATGGGAAGCCCGCACCGCCTTTCGGGGCTGTCAGTCATCTGGCTGCTCAGCTCCCAGCTGCCCTGGGAGAGGATCCTCGCCCTAACAAAGGGAACCGGAACTGCTGGGGAACCCTGAGGGAACTTTGGGGCAGAATGATAGTCTTTCATTTAATGGAGAGCCATTCTCATTGGTGGCCGTGTCAGTGCCTACTGACTTCGCGCTGCGCCTGTCCACAACTTTAGAAAATGGGCAATCCCATTTGACACTGATGGAGGAAGCAAAATTAGACCCCTGATTAGTGGAAGTCTCAGAGAGCTTAGCAGGAAACCTGTGTCCAACGCAGAGCTTTGCCATTGCCTGGGGCCACTGAGAAAGCCACAGATGCTCTTGTTCTCACAGCGGTGTGGGTCTGTCCTTTGGGGTAAGAATGGGGAAATGGGGGCGGGGTGGGATGCATGACTAACCCAAGGGTTGTTTGGATAGCGATCCCTGGAGCAAGGAACGGAGTGGAGCAGGTTGCATGAAATGGGGTTGCCTGGATGACAGAGTCTTTCTCCACTTATGGAAGTGGTGGGTGAACCTAGAATCAGGATGGCAAAGAGATTTCATTCAGTGCATCAGTAACTGCCTAGAAGACTGTATTGAGAAGAATGTCAATTCTCTGTCTGGGCTTCTGGGAGGAAAAGGTATTGTGACTGATTAGTAGTCAAGTCACATAGCGTGATTCTTTCTGGAGAAGAAGCTTTACCTCCATCCAATGGATGGTGGGTTAGGAAATTGGGGGCTGATAGCCAGTGAGTTTGTTGCCTTCGGAAACAGAAGAACTTAACATGATACCTAAAATTCTTCATGCTATGGGCCTAGTAGCTTCTCCAGCATTGTGTCCCACCCTGCCCCCATCTCTCACTTTATAAACCTGTCATGGATCTCCGAACACAGTCTTCAGCAGTTGGAAAACCCATGCCAGAGACCATCAGAACTCTAGCCCGTCAGAGACCAGACAGAGCATAGGTAGGTCCCAGTGCCACATGGTAGATGCTGGGAGCCCAGGTGTTTGGAGGTGGGAGGGGAGGAGGGGAAGGGCAGCAGCAGGGGAGAGCTAGTTCAACCAAGTCCCAACAAAGCCTTCGAACTAGAAGAACCTCAGGAGAGAAGGGTTACCAGACAATGAGGAGGCTCACATCATCATTTGAAAAAAGCCACCAGCTAGAGGTGGGGCTTAACTGAGTCTCCTTGGTGAAGGAAAAGTAAGAAAGCAGCTATTTCCCCAAGTAGTGCCCCTCTTAGAGGGAGGGGTACGGGACCCATAGACTTGTGATATAGAACAGGGAGGACATGGAGGCTTGGCCTCCAGTCCCACCCATCATGGGATTTAACCAAAAGACAAAGGTAAGACGAGGCTCTGCAGTCCCCATCTTAGCTGTATGACCCACAAGCACAGGCTTTAAACTCTGAGCTTCAGTCTCCTCATCTATAAAATGCGAAAAGGAAGACCAATCCACTGGCCACTGTCCACTTGCTAATTCACTCGTTGCACATTCATATGCGCCCAGCAAGTGCCAAGCACTGAGGTAGTTTCTAGATGAACAAGACATAGTCTCTGAGCTTGAGCCAGGAATTTAGATACAAACACAGAGAGTCATAAAGCAAAGAGGAAATGCTTGGCTGCTTTTCCCCTTTCACGTGTATATTCTCTAATACCTGGTTACACATAGTGACCATAAGAAAGGACTAACACCCAGCCTGGAATATAGCAGGTATTCGAGAAATACTGGTGTTGGGGAAAGTCATGGAGAAGACATGACCACGCTGACCCATGCCATTGGACCCCAGCTATTGGAGTCTCCCCACCCCCTGCCTGTCCTTGGAAACTGCATTCTGCTTGCCTTCCCCCACTCCCAGAGGCAGCCCTAGGGAGACAGCTCGGAGATAGTGATGCAGTGCTGAGACGATCTGGATGATATATTGGACTGAATCCACCCAAAGTCTCCATATAAATTTTTAAGGTTTGGCAGAAGGTGTGGAATCCACGTGTGTGCTGCCTCCTGAGACAAGCCCTGTATACACGTTCCCCTCCCTGTTTAACCTGCTGCGCAGCAGTCTGGGGTGGCCCACCTCTTTCTTCAGTCTCCTTGGGTCCTCTGGTTACAGAAGGCGGTGGGGGGGCGGGCACTTCAGATTACACTTGGGGAAACTCCCCCGGAGCCTGAGGGAGGAATGGAAGTTAGGGGGGAGGGGAAGAAAAGAAGGGTGGCCTTGCCCACGTGGCCTTAGGAGAAAGGCCTGGGAGCCCTGTGTTTATCTGTGAGCCCCGGCTATACTGACGTTAGCTTGTGAGACATCTGCCCCTCCCCTAGCTGTCTTCCCAGGCCTTCAGCTGTCTCTGGGGCCAACCCCCTGGTTCACCCACAGAAGGAACAGCTTGAGGCTGGCCCACAACCCCCAAATTTGCCTATCTGTGTCCATTTTGCTCTCCCCTCTCCTTTGACAATATTCTCCAGCTAGAGTCTCACCACGTGTATGCTCAGGTGTGATGGTTCCAAGGCTGAGCTGAAGCTACAAAGGGTAAATCCCTCTTCAAATCACTACTCTGCTCACTGCCATTATCTCCCCAAGATGGAAAATAACCAAATGACCTGGAAAGAGCAGGGAAAGCATTCAAATAAACACCCCAGACAAGATGGATAATGTCACTTTTTCAGTAGCAGAAAGAGCAACACTTAGGGTCTCTAACACCTCCTGAATGCGTAGGAAACAACTCTGACAATGGGCGGATAATCAGATTGTTCCGAATAATCCAATCTAGTGTTTTTCTGCTTCCTCTTCATGCTAATTTATTCTGACATGGCTTTTCAATAATGAAAATCTGTTCTTGTAGAATCCACTTCATCGAGATTTTCCATATTAAAAGGGAAATGGAAATGTCGTGGAGAATGAGATTACTTGCCCTCCTTCCAGTGCCTGGAATTCCTGGGGAGGGGCTTTGTCTCGCAGTGGATAACCAGATGGCATGAATCGGAGAGAAGAGTGTCCCTTCCACGGCAGGCCAGGCAATTATTTTTGAAGTGCTCTTTCCATCCGGTCGAAGCCTCTTGCCTGCACAGGCTACATGGGTTCTTTTCCTCATGAAATCTGTTGATTTTCAGAGCATTTTCAGCCCAGAGCATTACCACTGGGGTAAGAAACTAGTTTAAATAAAGCCTCAGGGACTAGATTACATGTTGGTACCTCACGCTGGAGAGACACTCTTGAGGCAAAGCAGATCCTCAACCTTGAAAACAAAAAGGCAGGTTGATCAATAAAGACAGATCTGGGGAGCGCCTTCTGGGCATAGGACCTGTGTGGGGGCTGGGGGGCGGAGGTAAAGTCCTTGTGTGGGTTTCTCCAGCTTCAGGACATGTAAGAACCGCCTGGGCAGTGTGTTAGAAATGTGACTTTCTGGGAATCCACTCTCAAAGATTCTGAATCAGTTGGTGGTCAATAGTTGTCTGCTGCCCAAGGCAGAGCATACGTAGGACATTTTTCATAAATTTCCTCCGGTAGTTTACTGCATGCAAGAGTGTTGGGCTGTCATCAGCCCCTTTTCTCGAACACTCCTTGGAGGATCTTCAATAGGGGACAGGTACTCTTTCCAAAGAGATACAGGAATGATATTTAATTTGTGTCCAATACTATTAATTTGGTTATTGCTGGAAAGACGAGGCCCCTCCCTGGCTCTAAAGTTCTTGTCTTACTCATTTTCTCTACGTAGCATTAGTTTTCAGTGGTCCTTCACCAGTTTTCAAATTCTCCTGCATGATTAGGCTAACTGAGCTCTTCTCAAATATGTTTCTAAATAGTAAGAATAACAACAATGACAATAGTAAATATTGACTGGGGACTTACTAGATAGCAGTAGGCATTTGGCACGCTCCATCTTACTGACTTCTCACGGCCACCCTAAATGATATATGCTCTTCTTCTCCCTCATCTCACAGAGGACCTGTGCGTCGCTGTAGGCCTCCCTAGCTGCCTGTGGGCACGGGGACGGGGATTAGCTGCGCCATCTTGGTTTTCCGGACATCTCCTACATGGGAGGACAACCTAGGATGGTGTGTTCAGGACTGCAGGGTTTTCTGAGAATCAAGACTTTCCATTTTAAAACTGGGAGAACTGGGGTGAATGAGCCACACTCCTCCTATATGAGGTTTTTGTCGGGGGTCCCAAAACCCAAAGAAAGAATAGTTTCAAGTTCTGAGTGGAAAGGCGAGGCCTATGAGCCAAAGAGGGAGCCCAAATTATTCATTTAAGTGACAAGAAGCAACCAAAAGCTGTAGCTACAGGGGTCAGGAAAATGAATGTGAGAATGTCAGATTTGAATACTTTGTTGCGGGTCTGGGACAATGAGAAATTGGCCCCCGTTTGCCAGCTACAGCTTGATACATGGAGTGTCTGCCATATTGAAAGGGCCAAAAATGAAGGACATAGCTCTGCTCTTCTCTCTCCTCCATAAATGCCTATGGTGCATTGTGTTCTAGAACCTCTGGTGCCATCCCGAGTCCCACCGCTTAATCTCAATTCTCAGTAACTCTGAGGAAAAGCATTGGCAAGACCAGCGGCTTAATTCCTGTTGCCTGGGAGCATATGGAGAACAGCCTCATTCTCATCTTCCCAGTGGAATGGAGAAAGTTGTCAGGCTGCTCGTATGAGATTCAGAGTCATTCATGCAGTGTTTCTAAGCTCCTGGGGAGCTTCCTGGGTATAATCTGAACACCAACCCCACTCCCACCTTCAGAGCAGAGGACCCAAAGAGACCAGAGACACAGGCAAGCCACTCCAGACTGGTGGGCAGCACATTAAACACATGAGGAACTTAGGAACTTACATACGGAGCTTCTGATTAGCAAGACATGTGGATTCCACACCTGCCACCAGATCTTAAGAGTTTAAAGGAGGCTTTAAGGGGGTTCCATTGCATATACCATCCAGATGGTCTCCACACCACATCACTATCTCAAGGCTGTATCCCTGGGACACCCTTGTTGTTCTAGTACTTTTAAAGCCATACTTACATCACGTACACTAATGTCTCTTTGACCAAATCAAGTCACGTGGCTAAACTCAGGGGAGGAGAGGAGCTACAAAGTGTTTGTGCCCATTTTCTACCACTTGCCACTTGCCTACTATGTACCAGGCACTGCTCTAGGCACTAAAGAGATCACCATGTAGAAAACAGGCACAAGTCTCTGCCTTTTTATTTTCCTTTACAAAGTTATAGAAATATGGTAACTGTAGATAGTCTTGTTAATAACATAGGACGTATAGTTGGAGTAAATGTGGGGGAAAAGTAATATATAGTGGGCTTTCAGTTTATTTTATGTTGTAATGTTACCCTTTTCTGGATTTTTTCCCCCTTGGAATCTTTTTTTAAAACTACTTTATTGAGACATAATTCACATACCATACAATTTGCCCATTTAAGGCATACAATTCACTGCTTTTTAGTCGATCCACAGACTCGTGCAATCATCACCACAATCTAATTTTAGAACATTTGCTTCTCCTCTAAAAACTGCTGCAAATATTAGCAGTCCCTCCCCATCAGCCCATCCCTAGCTCTCCCCCAGCCCCACTCCTGCCAACTCCTGCTCAGAGGTTAAAGGAGGAAGAGATCTGTCAAAAATCACTGGAGAACAAAGACAAAGAGTGCTAGAATTAAAAACTAAGTGGAAAGATACACAAAAAGGAACTTCCTCTCAGGTCTGTTCTTACTGCCTCCCCTTAACTGTCACCAGTGAACTTGCCAATCCGGACTTGAAGAGGACAAGCGGGTTGTAATCATTCATCTATTCAGGGAGTGATCATTGGGTCCATCCCGAGGAATACAGACGGAGGTATGGACCATGCTCTGAAGCAGCTCAGATAGAGACCAGAGGTTGGGGGATGGGGGTGCAAGGCAGTAAGAGTCCAGTGGACAACATAGCCTAGAGATGTAGAGGCGGCCACCATGTAGAGACAATTTGCCAGATGAAGAAAAACCAACATGGATGAGAAGGGGAGGAAAACCTAGACAGAGAGAGGAGGAGGGCCACCTGTTAATGTCGTTGCTGGAGTTCCATATGCGAACATCGCACAAATGTGCCCCAGGTGCTCAACACACAATTTCCTTTCTCTGTCTGAAGGTGGGTATCTGTCACTAGCAATCAAAATTAATATGTTCGTGGCACCTGGGTGGCTTAGTGGGTTAAAGAGCTCAGGTCATGATCCCAGGGTCCTGGGATCGAGCCCCGAGTCGGGCTCTCTGCTCAGCGGGGAGCCTGCTTCCCTTCCTCTCTGTCTGGCTGCCTCTCTGCCTACCTATGATCATTGTATGTCAAATAAATAAATAAAATCTTTTAAAAAAGAAACAATATGTTCAAACTAATACGCAGCTTGGCCCCCTCCTGCCTTCTTTGCCAAGTATCATCGGAGACTAGGAAAATTGAGGGATCTTTTTATTTCACTGTCTGCCAAGATCAACTTGAATGTTGCCTTCTCCCAAGGAGCTTTCACTGACACTAATGGTTCATAAGTTCCTGGAGTTCTTAAAAAATTTGAAGAGAGAAAAGCGGAAGGTGGAAGAGCAGGTGGGAAGTCAGGTAGCAAAAGCACAGGAAAGTCCTTGAGATTTAGGTGAACCTGGACAGCTTACTTTTTTGTACTTTCTGTACCTGAGAAGTGGAGAGAAAGGCAGCTACCTCACAGACTTGAGTGACATTAAAGGAGATAATAGATGGGGCTGGTCTGGTCACAGGGCTTAAAAAAATCAGTTAGTGTCCAATTTAACTTTGTCTCCCTGCCTTCTCCTTGATTAGGATTCTCAGGAGAGAAGACTCGGTTTGTGGGGACCCAGGTTTAACCAGTTTTTTTTAAAAGATGTATTTATTTATTTGAAGGAAAAAGAGAGAGAGACAGAAAGAGCACGGGTAGGAGGAAAAGAGGAAGAGGGAGAGAGAGAATCCCAAGTAGACTCTGCTGAATGTGGAGCTGGAAATGGGGCTCTATCTGACGACCCTGAGATCCTGATCTGAGCAGAATCTAAAAATTGGCTGCTTAAAAGGCTGCACCAGGTTCCCCAAGTTAAACATTTTCCTGTTTGCTTATTTACATCATTTATATTATTACCACAAATGTAAATAAATCTCAGCCCCTACCTTCCAGGAGCTCTGGATCATTCATTTGGAAGCCTGTTGCAAGACACCATTAGGAGGCACCTGGGTGGCTCAGTCAGTTGGGTGTCTGCCTGCAGCTGAGGTCATGATCCCGGGATCCTGGGATCCAGTCCCATGGCCGGCTCCCTACTCTGTGGGGAGCTTGCATCTCCCTCTGCCTCTCTCTCTCTGTCTCTTTCATGAATGGAAGAATAAAATCTTTTAAAAAGGAAAAAAAAAAAAAAGAACTGGAGTTAGGGAGAGAGGATAGGAATGATCACCGACCCCAGGGCCAGTGGAAGAGAATTAGGCTGGTCCCAGGGTGGTGGGACTGTGATGGGGAATCACTCAGAGAGGACTGAGGTGCTGCTAAATGTAGTTTGAGATGCCTGGTCTGTGGCACCATGTGGTGTGACGGTGTGCTTCTTCCCTAGCAAGGCTGAGCTGCTGATGGGCAGAGGCAGGGAAGCTGATTGACAAGGTGGGGGCAGGTAACACACCAGGGGCTGGAACTAGGGGATGTTAGGGAGTCTATGGAGCGGTCACCGAGCCCTGCAAGGGATGCTGGGCTGTGCCATTCACAACAGGACAGCTTCTACAAAAGTTGTCCTAGGACATCACATGATGGGGACCTGCTGCTCTGTGGGGGCAGTGGATGACCAGGCATCTGAAGCCCTCTGTAACAGGCCAGGAACACAGTTACCATTTTGGTTGTCTGCAAAGAGTGCATTGTGACCATGGAGAAGGTTTGAGACTGTTCTCTGCTGTGAAACATAGACACCAACTGAGGCTGCTGTGTAAACAGCCTTCATCTTGGGACATCTGTGGAGAAGAACTGCCCTCTGCTTTCTTCCTATGAGCACCAGTCCTTGCCTAGGGGCCAAGCAGAGAGCAGCCAGAAGGTGGCCGTGCCCTTTGGACAGTTGCCAGCTGGGGAGACTACAAGGTGACTTTCTTCAAAGGGTCGAGAGAGTGGGCTTCTACTTGATAGACCTTTATTCTGACTCTGAGAATTCTCTGGATGTTGGGGAGGAGGTGCCGAGGGTCGGACACCCAGGAAACAGCAATGTCATCCAGGCAGGAATGTGGTGCTTCAGAACGAGGCCAGATGAGAGCTTCCTATATCTCACGAGGGCTGTGCGGGGGCACACGGCCCGAGTCACTCGTGGCACCTCCCACGCACAAGCCGGACCATCACACAGAGCGTGAACAGTTTGCCAGGACTTCTGGGCCACCTGGGAGTGGAGTGGAGGAGCCGTCTTTAGGAACTGGCAGTAGACAGAGCTCTCCATTCTCCACCCAGGAGACACTCGAAAGACTCCAGTTGCTCGAGGCATCATTTTCTTGCTTCTTTTGATTGCTTTTTGAGAGGTGTCGTGAAGGAACCCAAGACGTGTCTGGAGTCGGACTGAGCTGGAATCACAACTGGCTCACACCGACTAGCCGTGCCAGCTTGCCAGGGTGTCATGGGCTCTCGGAGCTTTATTTTCCTCCGCCAGAAAGTGAGGATCACAAAGCTCTCTTGGAACTGTTGGGACTGTTAAGCATGGACCCCAGTAGGCTGGCGATAAGTGCTGATTCCCTCCCTCTCTTCTGGGCTTCGTGGGTGACTACCCCTTTAAGGGAGAAAGAGCGCTCCTTCTCACACCCCAGGCACAGAGAGAACAGTGTTAATCAACACAGTAAACAGAAGGAGGGGATTGATTTGTTCCCCCTTCTCACACAAAGCTGAGCACGAGACAGGTTATGGTTTTGAATATTAATGCATTTGAAGTGAGAAGAACCACTTATAACAGAAACTGTCTTGCTAGCAAAGATTTATTCCCCATGTAGTTTTCCATGGCTCATAAAAGGTGATGGATGAACGTAATTTTTAGTTTAATTTCTTGCCGTGCAGTTCAGTAATTTTTGAGATAAACTCAAATTACTAAGGTTCTGGAACTGTTCAGAGCAGTGAGAAGCCATGCACATCTGGTTGTACATAGGACACGGCATGTTTAATTATTCAAACCAGCCAAGGAAGGGGTGATTAGGAATCCCAGCACACACGTACACTGTGTTATCTTTAAAGTTCGCTTCTGCTGTCTCCAAAGGCAAACCAACCTCCCTTTAAGAAAATTTCTGTCGGCTCCTTGGGGGAGGGAGGCAGGGACATGGATAGACAGGTCAGGCATACAGCTTTATTTCTTCATTAGATATTTTCTGTTTTTTATCAAAATATATACATGAATGTTTACAAAATGGAAAAACAGCACTTAGATGAATCTGTTTGGATTTTAAAATTGATTTTATTTTCTTCTATCGGTTTTTAATGTTCATCAGACAAGATGAGCCTGGATCCTTTAAAAAAATTAGCAGTGTGGTATAGTAGGGGAAAATCTGAGTTTCAGAGTTCATCTAAGCATGCGCGAGGACAAGTGACGGGGATGCAAACTGACAGGTGCAGTGACAGCCCCCTATTGTTAGAGGCTGCAGTGGGTCGAAGGGCAAATCTCTACAGACTGGTTTCCTCTGCAAGTAGTAAATAAATAAACAAACAATGAAATAAATGGAAGAGTGTAGCTAGTAGTGACTGAAGGCAATTAACATTGTGACAAAGGTGAATAATTTTTTAGCAAGGATTTATGTTTACATTTTTTTTTAAAAAAACCCAAATCTTGTTCTATGTTGTAACTTGCCTTAAATGTGTTCCTATTTGTTAAACAGTGTTAGGTTAAATAAAATATGTTACTCTCCCAATGAAGATCTTTTCGTCCTTATAATCTTCCCATGAGCAAAGGAGAAAAAGATAAATGTTCAAACAAACATGTGTTTTGCCCTCTGTCAATGACAATAGCCAAAGAAGAATTTTTTTATACAGGCAATTGAGTGGTGGGGACACTGTCCACACCCAGAATTACACATTCAGTCTGGATGGTGAGATATTTGCAGCATACTAGGCACAGCCAAAGTGTTGAAAATAGGCAAAAAAGAAAAAAAAAAAAAAAGAAAGATGGAAGGAAGGAAAGAAAGAAAGAAAGGGAGAGAGAGAGAAAGGAAGGAAGGATCTCAATACCGCGGTGATTCTGGTTCTACGGCTGCAACAGTCTTCGGAGGGCAGAAAATTATGCCTGCAACTGAAATTAAAAAGATAAAAGGTAACGATTTGATAAAAAACTGTTATGACAGCTTAAAGGATCTGTGGATCCAAGTACTATCATCACTGGGCATGCTAGATGCTCTCTATAACTTCTATGGGCAGGAAAAAAGCCACAGCCTAGAAAATGGCCTTGGGGTAGGACCTAATCAAGAGGATAGGACCTAAAATAAAACGAAATGAGCTCCAGTCTCACCGATCTTGTATCCCATGGTTTAGGAAAAGAATTCAAAGTGGTTTTTAATGAGAGATTCAAAACTATTGTCATCCTAAAATAAAATAACACACCCCAAAGTCCTGTAACAAAGGAAAAGGTACCCGATCCCTCCTGGGTACTTTCCTCTCTCAGATTTGCCCTCACCCGGAGCAGCAGAATCACCTAGAAACAGGTCTTCCACACCGTCAGGTCTCTGCCGGGGAACCCCTGCCCCTGACTGATTGTCTAGGCTTCCCACCTCTCTATCAATCCTGTTCCTGCTACCTTCTCGTCCACCTCACCTCAGGCCCTTTGTGCAGCACCACTGCTTTGGTCTGACCTTCAGCTTCTCTCTCAGATTATCCGTCTGGTTTATTATGCAGGAAGAAATTGATCCAAGATCAAGGAGAGGGATTTAATACAAATTGCTGCTGACGTGGTGTACCAATTTTAGCGTTTATTGACTCTAACAAACTGTTCAGCCATGCCAGTGCACACTCATTTAAACCTCTTGTCTGCATGCTGGGGAAACCCCGGGTCATTCAGTGGGGCCACTGATGTTAGCTTTCTGAGGAGCTCTTTACTCAATAATGTCCGCTTTTTGCCCATCTCTTGTTATTACCCACTTTGGGTTTTCCAGTGTCTTGCTGGTCTGCCCCATCCTTGGAGAATAAATTTAGGCTCCCATAGGCTCTAGACCAGAGGCTTCAAATTGCTTTAGCCCAAACCCACAGTAAGAAATACAGTGTTGATCACAACTGGGAACACACACACACACAGAAACAAAAGTTTCATTTAAAAACAAATAAAAACAAAACCTTACCTTTAAGACACGGAATGCATGCTGATTTTTCTATTCCATTTTATCTTATTTTTTTAAAACTTGAGTCAAGATGCTCTAAATCAATTTCACAATCCCTTAAAGGCATGCAACTTGTGGTTTTGAAAACTCTGTCTTGGGGCGCCTGGGTGGCTCAGAGGGTTAAGCCTCTGCCTTCGGCTCAGGTCATGATCTCAGGGTCCTGGGATCGAGTCCCGCATCGGGCTCTCTGCTCAGCAGGGAGACTGCTTCTTCCTCTCTCTCTCTCTGCCTGCCTCTCTGCCTACTTGTGATCTGTCTGTCAAATAAATAAATAAAATCTTTAAAAAAAAAAAAAAAAAGAAAACTCTGTCTTGTGCAGTAGACAGTTCTGGTCTTATCTGCTGGGAGCCAGGGTCTTACCAACATTGTTTTCTACTTTTGGACCATTTACAGCTGAATGATTCTCAAGAAACTGCTGGATTTTACCAGTCATAGGACCACATCTTTAAGGACCATGCTCAGTAAAGTAGGTACACATGCACGCTCCTGTGTGTCCGTGTGCGTGCGTGCGCGCGCGCGCACACACACACACACACACACACCCTTCCTCTATTCTGTTGTTTCCACATAATTTCTGATGGGTCTTTTCTAGTTATGGACTATGTCAAGTTGTCTTGGCCACAGTCAGTAACAGAACCTTTTCTGCATTCACCATCCTGAGTTGTCCAGGTTCTCCAGATCTTCCGACACAACCCCAAGCCTGAGTCTCCTCCACTCCCCAAGCTAGCTCCTGAAAGCAGAGAGAGGTGCCAAACCATCAATGTGAAGGATAAACTTTCAACCCCCTGGAAGTAAAGAAGAGAGCAGGAATACAGGATCTGTAGGGATGTTGACGTAATTCTCATTAGCTAATAATAGCAAATGTATTTCATCCAGAAAAACAAAATTTTTCCTAGAAATAAACAGGAATTTATTGTGTGATATTCTTATATCTTCAGTGAACTTTGAGATGCATAAAAGCTGCTGGAACCTTAATCTATATATAAAAGATTCCACAGCGTATGCTTTGGTTTTTGTCATTATTTACACAGTTCACGTTTCTAGGTTTGTTGTAAAAGTGTTCTAGAATTGTTCCTAGATTTCCTCCAAAGAGCACTTATTTAACTAACTGGCAGAACTGGGTTCTGATAGCCCCTAAGCAACCTTGAGAGGAATTCCACACTTGTTACCGACCCCTCCCTACTACACACCCACGCATTCACCCCTTGAGCTGCAATGTGATTACTCTTTACCCTCCGTGAAGTCAGACTTCAGAATTTCTCAAATGAACCTTTTTTCTAGGTATCAGTCAGTATAGGATAAGTTATGCTCTAGAGACAAACAACCCTAAAACCTTAGTGGCTTAAAACAATCCAGTTTCTATCTCACCTAAGCCACATGTGTCCATCCCACATCTCACCTAAGCCACACGTGTCCACAAGGGGGCTCTGCCATATGTTGTCATCACTAGAAAGTCGCCATATCCAAAATGGCACCCATCACTGAAATAGGGAAAAGGAGACATGGGAAACTGAAGAGCGACCCTTAAAGTCTTCTATCTCGTGGTGTCACGTGTCACTTCTGCTCTCCTTTTACTCACCAGAACAAGTCACAATTCCATGGGAACATCAAAAGAATGCAAGAAGTACCATCTTACCTTGTACCCAGGAAAGATATATATGATGTTTCACAGCCTTTCTCTCCATCCATACAAACGATGTTTCTCCTCTGTGTCTTGGCAGCACTTAACTCTGTTGACCACTTGTCTTTCTTTAAATTCTCTTCTTCTTTGGCCCTGATCACTTCTCTCTGATTCCTCCCATTACTGTTCTTTTCTCCCTCAAAATACGTGTGGCCCCATCTTCTGAACTGAGATTCCATCCAGAATGGACCAGGATGGGGTCTAGAAGAAGCCAAATTTAAACTTTAGTCTTTATTCCTACAAAGAATGATCATCTCAGAAAACTAGGGCAAAAGTAAATATGCATGAATTTACAAAAAAACGTGTTTTTCTTCAAGTTCTTTCTTTTTAAATAGGCAATAGAACCAACTGTCTAGAAATTCCACTTTGGAAAATATACCTAACAGAAATAAAAACCCCAATATATAAGGACACATCTACCAAGAGATTTATTGTTTCATGGTTTATAGAAAAACCTGGAAATGTTTTTCTATAGAAAACCTGGGATTTTTTTTTTTTTTAATAGAAAACCTGGGAAGAACCTAAATGCCCAGGAACAAGGAATGTCTTTGATTCAACTGTAATGTATTCATAGCATAAATTATTATGCAGCTCTTTACAAGATTGAAATCAATCCATCTCTAATTGCCTGTGGTGTATTGTTAAGTACAAAAAGCAGTTTGCGGAGTTACATTTGGAGTACAATTCCATTTTTATGAAAACAAACACCAACACCCACCAAAAAAGTCCTAAATATGTGTTTCCATTTGAGCATAAAGGAAATTGTGGAAAAATATACAATAGCTTGTTAATGTTGATCATCTTAGCAGGATTAGAATGGAGGGCAGTTGGGAAGAGATTTTTAACTTTCTAAAAATGTTATCTTGGGATGGTCTTATAGATGACAACCACTGATACTATAATTTTTTATTTAACATATGAAAAGGTAATACAAAAGAAAAAACCAAGGGGAGTTTTCATTAAGAAAAACAATAACGAAAATAAATTCTGTAATTTCAACACTGCTACCCTGCCACATGCCCTCCACCTGCCCAGCCTTATTTCATAGCTGCAGTCCCAATGCACTTATCAGCTTTTCACATAACTTCATATCTTGAATGCTTGTTCTCATCACCCCTCGGTCGTTACAAAGATCATTCCCTTTATCTCACCACCTTCTAAGGGACCAATAAACTGTAATTTATCAAACCACTATTTCAAAGTAGACAGCATGATGACCATCAAAATACCAGGTCTGTCATTCTAGCTTCTGCTTTTAAACATTATTTTTCCTTGAGATCCCTTTTATATTATGAATTTTTGATGTATGGGGAATATTAGTTTTTTTATTCTAGTATGATTTAGAAAGTAAACACTGTTTTTGCATTACTCATCATTAACTTCAAACCTTCCATAAATATTCCATGTACCATCACCATCAATTGTTGTGTATCTATTCCAGCATAACTGTAGACTTTATTTTATGGTAGATAAGGAATTACATCCTTTCTGAATTTTCTTACTTCTGTCCTGCTTTCTCACTGATCATTAGCTTAGATTGAGAGCTAATATACTTCCTTTTGCGTCTTCTGGGCCCTGCTTTCATTCCAAGAAAATTAAAATAATTATCTTCACTCCATCTCCTTCTACCTGTTTGTAAAAAGAGGAACTAAGAATATATATTTGTCTCCCTGTTGGTGCATAAGAAATTTCTTCTGGTGTTATGTCTATTAGCTAGATATTTTAATAGTCACTTCTTGTGGTAAGGTGGGGGTAGGAATCAGGTAGATGGGACATAGGATTCAGGGGACATAGATTTTATAATATTGATCTAGCATCTCTCAGCTATGCATTTATCTCTCCAAGAGGTACTTCCTATTAAAAAAAAATCCCAATGGGTCCCAATTAGAACAATTTCATATTCCTCTATTACAACTTATAGTAGCATCAAAAGACAATGAATAATTCTATTTTCAGAATTTCTAAAGAAAAAGAGAGTGATATGAGATGGCTATGTCCATTCAACCTATTATTTTCTCTTGGAAGATATTCTAAGACTTGAAAATGTTTAGGAACTATATAACTCAAATAGTTATTCTGTTAACTAGAATAACACATGCTAAAAGAGGACATTTTGGCTAGAGATATACATAAATAATGAGCATCGAAACCAATTATTGCTTATAAACTGTAACTATTATCTCAACCACCTATTTTGAAGATATGTAGAAATAATGTAAATGGAAAAGGGTAGTTTCTAAGAGAACCAAGAATAAGTAATAGAGAAGTGGGAGGGTGTGACTGAATATTATTGGTGTTTATCTCCTGTTTATGTAAAGTCCATCAGGTGATGGTGGGGGAGTAGGAAGCATTCTTGACATCTCTCTGGGTGCTTTGCTTTCAGGTATAAACTATATATGTTTGGATTATATCCACCTTGTGTTTCGCCATTATAATCTTCTATAGTACCCATTTTACTTTTTCTTTTTTTTACAGTTTTCTATGATTCTAATCATAGAAATTTAAGATTTTATTTATTTACTTGAGAGAGAAAGTGAAAGAGAGAGAGAGAACACAAGCAGGGAGGGGCAGAGGCAGAGGGAGAAGCAGACTCCTCACTGAGCAGGGAGCCTGATGAGGGGCTCGATCCTGGGACTCCAGGATCATGACCTGAGCCAAAGACAGATGCTTACTTAACCAACTGAGCCACCTAGGTGCCCCTGAGGAGCAGAATTTTAAGCTGGTTTGTTTGTATTCATAACTGCCAATTCCTTGAGATTGACCTGCAGATTTTGTTTTGTTTTAATTTCCATGCAGGTCATGGAATACAAAGAGAAGCAGGCAAATGTTCTCAGAAAAGAAAATCATCTCTGTCATCAATGAAGAACTCACAATATAGAGAAAGAGACAGGCATAGAAATAAATGATTGCACCTATATAAAAAGCAGCACTAGAAAGAAACGTGTTGAATTATGTGGGAACAACAACAAAAAAAGGGTAATTGGAAAGCTAACATTTGACCTTGCCTGAAGATGACCTTAACCTCACAAGTACCTGGATGGGAACCATTCTAAGCAGAGGGAACAGTTCCTGCAAAGATATAGTGGCTTGACTAGTGAGGGTCTGATAGGAACTGGGCAAGAATAATATGTATTAGGGAAAAGACTGTGGGTTTTCCCACAACTCAACTTGAAATGATCTCTAGCTGACTCTTCAGTCCCTCCAGGAATATGTCATTTTGTAAGTAAGTCAATTCAAAGTGTGCTTTATATTCTAAAAAGACTCTGAAAATCCTTAGTTCTCTGAGGGTAGCTCCAGGATGTTCCCAGAACACACCAATATAACATCAACATTCAGTGCGAGAAGAGACAGAAGATGGGTTTTTAACTGTCAGAATTGTGGTGCGCCTGTCCAAGTACACAAAATTAGCTACATAAATATCACAGGCCTACCTACCTGGTGACAGCACAAACCTCAACCTTTTCATCAAGTTAAGAAATAAAAATAAAGGAGGGCTCTCTATGTGTCTTCTCACAGAAAGTCTAGCTACTTCCACATCCAGATTTTCTATACTTCCTTTCCCCAGACTTTTTTTTTTTTTCATGCCAAATGTATGTCTTCTTTTACAAAACAATTTCTCTCCTCTGGGTCTGCACTTAGTGCTAGAGTTTTGCTTTTTCAGAAACACTAAGGATGTGAAAGAACAAAGAATATATTTTGAGCTGGAGTTGCATCGAAAGGCTGGTGTTCCTGCCAGAGCTTCTGTGAGAGAGAATCCCAAGAACTTCGGTTGGGTGATTGGCAATGCACAGCGAAGCTCACTGGGGCCAGGACAGGCTGATGGGGGAAGAGAGCAGATTTTCTGAAATGTAAATGTGTCCAGCCTCCTCCTTGGCTGCAGGACCAAGAGACCAGAGCGCTGAAGGCAACTTTGGCATGAATAATGCATGAAAGCCTGGGCTGGTGGTGGCTCTTAAGACTGATATTTGTTGGAATAACAATGGGATCAGGTTGTTTTGGACATTTCAGTTAAATTCAACAAATGTTTATTAAATACTTTGAACATGGCTGCCAATCACCATGCCGGTTTTGTTGCACTTCAGCAGAAGCTCCCGAGAAAATAGGTTTCAGGCTTTGTCCTCAAGACAAAGGGAGTTGGAACAGGTGCACAGGCAATCCTAAAAAAGTGTAGAAAATGCAATGCCATAGAGAGCTCCCAGTCATGTCTGTGGGGGTTGAGGGGAAATAAGGTCAAGGTTGTGGAGAGGAGCCAAAAGGAGACAGCAACTAAAATGTTTTGGGGAGCAGGGCAGCAACAATGTTGAGCACCCAACGATGTGCCAGGAATGAGCATGAGATATCATACTTAATTGTCCCAGCAGCCTTACCAAACAGGTATTGCCATCCCCATTCCACTGATGAGTAAAGTGAGGCTCTGGGGAGTAGGGCAGCGTTGGCCAAAACTACAGCTATTAGAGGATCAAACCAAAACTGAAGACCAGATGTGTCTTTTCATGCAGCACTGAGCTGACTTTTCCAGGAGTAAAAATGGGGACTGTCTTCAGGAATAAGGAAACAGCCAAATCAAAGGCACAAATGCAGCAAAGGACGACATATACTACGGAGACAGAGTGATCCAGTTAAACTAGGAAGAGAGTGGAGACTGATAGGGCTTTGAAGGCCAGGGTGGATATTTCCACTTTTGGTGGTGACATGGAGCCATGGGAAGTTTAGAAAAAATGCCATGATTCTGCCATTGCAAGTGGACCAAGATAAATTGTACAGGTGGGATTAGAGTGGGAAGAAGTTGAAGTTGTTTTACTAGTTCAGAGTTGAGGAGGTATCAAACTTTGGTGAGGAAGAAACTATCTGGCTTTCTTCTTCACATCATACACACCTATTCCATAGTTGGAACCACATGGTGCCTATCTGCAACTTAGAGTCCCATTTTGTTCTTACTATAGTCAATGACTCAGGGGACCACTTCTTGTGACAAGGCTGCTATTCTACTTGAGTGGCTACCACCATCTTTCCATTTAATTCTATTCTTTTTCCCTGTGTAGGTAAGTGTGAGCACACATATATTTGTACACCCACAGAGACACATACACTCTAGTTTTGGCCCCAAGTTTCACGTCCGTCAGATACTTGCCTCCCCTGCAATATCTCATTGGTCCCAACATCTGCCAGCATCCCCACCTATTTCCTCCTGTCCAGTGGTACAGCAGCACATGGTCACATTCCCTGTCTGGAGCATGGGTTTCAGGCACTAGACTCCATATTCTCACTTGGTGCCTCATACTTTGTTTTCCTTGAGGTGGGGCTTATCACTGGTTGCTGCTCACTCTGGTAGGCATATCTACTCACCATGGTCTGGCCCATTTCATTATCTTCTTTACACAGAAGCGGCAGGCATGGACAAGAGGAAGTGAGTATCAGATATGAACAAAGGAAGAACCTACGAGGACTTAGAGATAGGTTGAAAAATGAAATGAAGGAGAATAGGCCAAAGTTTGCTCATTCACTCAACAAACACTATGTCCTTCTCTGATTACCACATTCAAAGATAGGTTCTGGCTATGTAGTGACAAAAAAGGGCATACATGCCTTTGTTGACTTTATGGACTAGCTGAAGAGATGGACATACAAGTAAATAAACAAATAAAAATTAGGACTATCTCAGATCTTTAAGGAATTTAGAGAAGATAGTGTCCAGATTTTAGTGAGGGGAGAGAGTGCTCAAGGGTTGGAGAGGTGGCAATAGGCAAATGAAGTGAATCACTCGCAGAAACCAGACAAGGGCCTGGTACAAACCATCAAAGAGGGCAGTGCAGTGAATATCTAAATCATAACCAAACGTAGCTGGTCTTGCTCCTGATCCTTCAGGCCCCTTGGTTCTCTTGTCCTGATATCCTGCCTTTATCATGAATCACCCCTGGTGTAGAAATCAGCATCTTTTCTTAACTCTTCATGTTCCCCCATGGCATCGGTGAGGAAGGTGCACTTGAATGGAGGTCCCAAAAGAAGGAGGTGGCTCTCACATCCCACATGTCCATTGTCCATTCTAGCCATCCGTTTGGTCTTTTGTTTCTTTTGTTTAGTTTATTTGCTTGTTTTCTTTCCTTCTCTCTCCCTTCTCCACCAGTCCTCGATTCCTGTAACCCTTTCATCTTTGATTTCCCTTGGAGGATCTCAATTTTCTATCTCTTCTTCTACGTAGATGTGCACCATTCTTACTCTCCAACTGACATGCTGACTCCACTATCCGATCCTGGAAGCACAGGGTCCCCTCAGGTTAAGAGCCTCCACCTCCTTAGAACACACTACAGCAGGGACCTGGCTCAGTTGGTTAAGCATCCACCTTCCCTTTGTCTCTGGTCATGAAACTGGAGTCCCAGGTCAGAGTCCAGCACTGGGCTTCCCACTCAGTGGGGAGTCTGCCCTTCCCTCTGCCCCTCCTCCATGCCCCCACTCTCTCTTTCACTTTCTCTCAAATAAATAAATAAAATCTTGTGAAAAAAAAAGCACACTATAGTGACGTTTTTTGTTACTTGATATGTCTTATGAATCTTGCTTCCCTATCCAACCCCGACTTGCCTTCCGTGTTCCCCACGCTCTCAGGCCTCCTCCCTCCTTACTGCCTTATTTCTTCCAACAAATATAACTCTCTTCCTATAAAGAATTCCAGCAACAAAAATGTCTCCATGATATTACAAGTTATTTATACATGTCCTCAGAACAAACCACTATTTTAAAGTTTAAATACCAAAGGTATTCCCTGTTTCTCAAGCAGTAAAAGAGAACTCATCTGTGACGGGCATGTTAATGCTCCACCATCCTCTAGCCCCAGCAAAGATGTCCACAAACTAGTCCCCAGAACCGGAGCATATGTGACCTTACACGGCCAAAGCAACTCAGCAGATGGGCTAAAAAAAAAAATCTTGAGATAGGAGATCTTCCCAAGATAGTTTGGGTGGGCCCATGTAATTACAAGCGATTTTACAAGGAAAGAAGAGACATGTCAGAAAAGGAAGTCAGTGTCAGAGGTGGGGAAGACCCAACTGGCCATTGTTGGCTTTGAGGATGGAAGGAGACATCAAGCCAAGGAAAGAATGCTGGAGGCATTCTATTTACATGGGGTGATCACCACTGAGGCCTCCAACAGTGGGCAGCAGGAAGCCAAGGAGAGGGCTGACCTCTGTTTGGGAGCCATGTCTTTTGGTGGCTTAGGGGCTGAGATGCCCAGAATGCTGTTTGATATTTGTTTTCTGTATGTTGATGTTGTTTCCTTCAAATGGTTAAGTTTTGTTGAAATGTATGACTTGAGCTTAGCTGTGTCCTAGAGAAGGAGGGGGTAGAAGCTGGGAAAAGGTTATAAGATGGGAAAGGGTGACCCAGAGGCCAGAGGTGACAAGCAATGGTCAGGACATAGTTCTGGGTCACAGAAACATTCTTGAAGAAAACTCAAAAATACTGGGGGGGGGGGGGGGGGGCAGTTTTTCTCTTCTTGAGAAAAACCCCATGGAAGGCCAGAATTCCTGCAATTACCAAGGAAGGAAACTTGACCAACTTTGGTTTGACATTTAAAAGGTGATTCTGTAAGGCAGAGAGTTTGGGAGGCACCTGGGAGACATATATCTACATAATCTTATATAGTTTTTAAAAACAAGCATGGGTAAGAAGAATTTTCATTTGGATAACTCCATATCCTAGTTAAAAGCACTAAGATAAGTCCTAGGCCAGACATGCATTTATTTCTCATTCCTTCAACACTTTTACTTAATATTATAAAAGAATTAAAACAGACATGACGGGGGCCCCCAGGTTTCCTGGCTTCAGCTCCTACCCACTTTCCTCTTGCTCCTTTCCACTTTCCTCTTTCCTTTTTTTTTTTTTTTTTTTTTTTCTTTTCCTGCTATCACTTCCCCACCTGAACCTTGACTAGCAGACAAGGTACAAAGTTTAAACAACAGTGCTTGAAAGAACTGTCCCAGGGTTGCACCAAGGATCCCAAACCAGAGCCACAGCTCCAAGCATAGGCTTCCTAGCACTTAGTGATGAAAGGTCTACCTGCACCAAGTCACAAGGCCTCTTCTCTTCTCTTCACCCTGCAAAACCGCTGGAAAGTCAACTGGCTGTAGGGTGCTCCCTGATGCCCATCAGCTGAATGAAGCCGTTAGCCTCTACTGGGTCACTAAACTGTTTTTCTCGACCACATCTTGTGTAAGTTAGGCACTTCATTAGGTGCTTTATATCTACTGTCTCATTTAAACTTTACAAATAACCCTGAAATAAAAATGTTATTCCCGTTTCTACAGATTTCAGTACTAAGCCTGGGGTAGATGGTATAACCTGCCCAAAGTCAAACAGCTGGTACATCCTACAGTCATGGTTTAAACCTTGATCTACCTGACTCAACCCACAGATACAGACAGAGATGTGGCATCCAGGACACAGGGGATGGTGTCAGCTAAGGAGGGGAGGGAGAAGTGACTGTCCCCTATGTACCAGGTTGTGTGTTACCTGCCTTCAAACAATCCATCTCCTTTCATCCTTATAAGCCAGTGGAGTGGCCACTGTGATGTCCAGGTTACAAGTGAAGGCATGGAGTCTCCAGAGGTTAAGTGACTTGTCTGAGTTCACCCAGCCTGGTGGTGGCCTTGGCTCCTGCCCCACCCATGTCCTGTGAATGATGCGCCACCAGTTGTCCTTCCCACACATACTTCTTCCGTGTCCTTCTCAACCTGTGGACAGCTTCCTCTCTACCCTCAAAGTCATGAATTCTCAGAGGACTTTCTCTCTAAACCTTTCCTCACCCCCCCGCCACCAAGGTTCTTCCTTATATCCATTCTAGGAAAAAAAAAAAAATACATTTACACTTACCACTTCCACTTTTTAAACTTCCCATCAACTCATTTCAGCCTGGCTTCTGCCCCCACCCTTCTTCTGAAACTGACCTAAGGCCATGCATCAGTCAAGTTTTTCCAGGGCAATAGAATCAATAGGACATATAAAGAGAGGAAGAAAGGGAATTATTATAAGGAATTGGCTTATGTGGTTATGGAGGCTGAAAAGTCCCATAACTTGCCATCTGCACAATGGTGGCCCAAGAAAGCTGGCAGTGTAATTCCAGTCCAAGCCCAAAGGCCTGACAACTAGAGAACATAATTGTCAAAGTCCCAGCACAATGGCGAGAGAAGACTGATGTCCTGACCTAATAATCACGCAGAGACCAAACTCTTCTTTCCTGCTGCTTTCTGTTCTATTCAGGTCCTCTGTGTACTGGGTGGTGTCCCCCCATATTGAGAAGGGCAACATGCATTACTTCGTCTACCCATTCAGTGCTTATCTCATTCTGAATCACCCTCACAGCTAGATCCAGAATAATATTTAATGGAATATCTGGGCACCCTCTGACCCAGTCAAGCTGACAAGTCAAATTAACCATTACACAGAGATGCCCTGGTCAAATGACCAAATCCTTCATTGCTTCTCAGCCTCCCTTCTTCCTGAGCCTGTTCCGGATTTGACAGTGTTCCTGTAGAGTTGACGTGTAAAACAGATGGAAGCGGAGCTCTGCTATACCTGCTATTGTGCCCGGGAAGGGTCTTGGCCCAGCCTCTCAGCCTCCCTTCTTCGTCCCTCCTCCCTGCAGCACTCTTCAAAAAACCTCAGGGGGACCCCAGAATTCCGAGGGGCAGAGACTGAGAGACACTCCACAGAGAGAAGAGCTCAGGATTTGACAGTGGAGTGACATGGGTTAGATATCTGATGCCTCCACACCCACTCCTATAGCTGTGAGGAGTAAAGGGAGCTTGTGGTAGGTTTGCTCCAAACCTGTAAAGGAAGGGGGCTAGTTCAAGGGAACTGACTGATGGACAAAGGAAAAAGCGCTGAGGAGCCAGCACCACCGTGCCCTTGGTCCTAGCAACATGATTAAGGAAAACCTTTAGGCAGAATGAAGAAAGAGCATTAGGATTTACTCTCAACCTTGAGCCCTTAACAGAAAACCAACATGTCAGAGTAACTTGCATCTCCTATAGACAGTGAGCTCTTGGAGGGCATGGACCACGTCTTAGACTTTTCTGCCTCTCCACCAAGCCCAGCCCTGATGCGGAATCTCAGAGGAAGCTCCGCTAACGTGGTGGGTGGCATAAAATTGAAATCCACCCCCACACCACACACACTTTTTTTTGTTGTTGTCCTTAGAAATCCCCCTCATAATTTGAGAGGTAAAGTGAAGTGTTTGGGGGGAGGGTAGGGAAGGAAAAAATGAAACAAGATGGGATTGGGAGGGAGACAAACTGTAAGAGACTCTTAATCTCACAAAACAAACTAAGGGTTGTGGGGGAGAGAGGGGTAGGGAGATGGTGGTTGAGTTATGAACATTAGGGAGGGTATGTGTGATGGTGAGTGCTGTGAAGTGTGTAAGCCTGATGATTCACAGACCTGTATCCCTGGAGCTAATAATACATTTTATGTTAATAATAATAAAAAAGAAGAAATCCCCCTCATCTCTGAGCCCATGGCTCTCCAGGGGTCCCGGGAGCAATTGGTGCTATATTCCTATATTTATGTTAACCATTTCCAGCCAGTTGCCATGGGTATCTAGAAGGCAAGCAAGGTACCAAAGTGGAGTGAAATTCAACTTTGAAAAAAATCTTACACAACCACAGGAAAGTCTGCTTGTTTGTCAGACAGTTGTTTAGATATTACAGTTTTTCACAGCAGAGGTTCTGTTTTTCTGTCAGTGAAAGGAATAAATGCAGGGAGCTTGTGCTCAGCCTGGGAATTCAGAAGAGACAGCTGTGTGGTTTTTGCTTTTTTCCTCTTCCAGATCAGCACCTGTCAACTTAACTCACACAAATACAGAGTGAGACACTTTCTTTCCATTTTACAAACTTTATGACAGTGTTATCTATTTCCTGTCAAATTAGTGCAATTCCTGCCTTTTACTAGCCTTTGTTATGTAGATCTATAGATAATTTTAATTCTATTGTCCTTGTCTTTATTAAACCGATACCCTCTACTGCATTAAATTGGGTCGTAAAAATTGTATCACGTTATTCTATGTAGCATAAATATAATGTCATGTGTTCATTGTACTGTCAAGTGTTGGTGGTAATGAATAACTGACTTTCATTGCCCGCTGAGAATGCTGACTTTCCCTCCCACTCCACAGCTGTGGCTGATACTAGACTATTTTCCAGCTACACCATCTCTGCTTCCCCCTAAGAATCACCTGGTGAGACAATCACCTATTCTATTCCAACTAATTGTATCATCTCTCCACTGAAAATAAAGAAAGAAAAAAGGAAGATAAATCCACAGCAGTCCCCACCTTTATTCATGACTCAGACTCCCTTGTGAGATTTTTTCTTGGGCAGGAAGAAATAGAATGCTTTAAATTTTGAGAAAATATGTAGTCTCTTGGTGACCTAGCTGGATGGGACCAACTTCTTCAAACTTTGGTGTCCTGTGATGCCTTTTGACACCAGTATCTAAATTTACCAGCAGCCAAAGACCATTCACTTCATCAGGGTTCTCGGGGTCTCAGATGACTGGGGCCAAGTCACAAAGACAGCGCCCCCAGAGGACAAGTTGGGAATGGCAGAGTCAGGAAATAGAGTGACTGTCCGTCTGGAAGACTCCAGAGAGGCAAACTGCCCAGGAAATCTCCAGTGGCTATCCAGGCGGCAGTCTTCTGGCTGGAGAGAAGCTTCCTAAGGGACAGAAACATTTTCATCCTTAAGCTGGGAGACAGTGGGAAGAGTGGGGAGCTAGTGGGCTCCACTTTCTGAAATAAAAATGGATGTTTGATGATCACCAAGCCTTCCATATCTATCTCACAAAAGGGTCACGTACTCTATACCTGAAGCCAGGCATGTCTGTAGAGCTCTTATTTCTGTCACTCTGTCTCTGTGTCCTTTTAGAGACCTGCAGAGAAACCCTTAAAGCACAAAAGAAAGAAGTACTTGCCTTGGAGAGCAGGAAGGAAACAGGGAATTGGCTAAACCACACGCCATGGTACAGCTGAGATTGGGGACAAAAAAACAGGAGAGAGTGATGGAAGCTCTAGAAGAAAGAAAAGCAGACCAAGTCATTGGGGTTTGTATCAGGAAAAGAAAAAGCAAGGAATAGGTTGTTGGGCAGGCCTGAGGGAGCGCCCTGGGCAGAGCAGTAGGCAGGCCCTGCCTAGAGCTTATACTAGCTCACCCATGGCTGGTGGGCTCCTCATCAGGGAGCAGAGGCCATCCCAGGCTAAAAAGTCCTGAATTCAAATCTCTGCCACGGTTGGCAGTGTAAACACAGACCAGTGTCTTTATCTCCCCATGCCTTTGTAAAATGTGCATGAGAGCAATTTCCAGCTCTAAAAGTTCATATGATTCTTTTTTCCATTTTTCTCCCCGCCTTGCTATCAAAATCTCTCAGAAATATTTAGTTCTCAAGCATGTTTGGGTAAAAAGACAAAAATGAATAACATTTGGACTCTCTAGATAAGGAAAGTCGGCTTGGTCCTGTCAGTGACATCCTGCCCAGCTTGGACCTTGACAGGGAGAGGTCCTTTGGGGCTCATAGTTCATGGTGTTCATCTCCAATTTAACCCCTGTTTCATTAAGGAAAACAAACCATGTCATCCCATTTGTCCTGAAATGGTTTACAGTGGCATCTGGATTCTGAAGTTGCCACAAGTTCCCAGACACAGCCCAATCCAACGTAGGAGGGACTGTTTCAGATGGTGAAGCTCCTAGGCAAAGGATCACTCCCAGGAAGAGCTGTTAGTGCCCTGAAGAAGTGCAGGGATCCAGAAGAAGGGAAAAACAAGCGATTGTGCAAATGGGGCAGAACTCTGAGCGGCTTTGTCCCAGGATCAGAGAGTCCAAGTGTGCATGTGAGGTAGAGGGTGGGCCTAGACAGAGATGCCTGGCCATTCCTCACCAATGCACTGCCTTTGTTCAAGACCCTCCGTTTCCGCTTAGACTTTAGCAACAGTCTCCTGTAAAAAAAAATGAAAGCAAAATGCAGAGCCTCCCAGTTTAGGAAGAAGAGGTGGCTCTGGCAAAGAGTGGTGGCTAGAGGCTGGCCAGAGAGCCCTCACCAATCTCTCTTATCTCCCCCTTGGGGCACTCCTCCTGATTTGTCTGCCACTACCACCATACAGACCCTGAAAGTCAGGTGGAGAGGGGGACCACCACTTCTGCTTTATTTGGTTCTGACCCAAGTATAGGCTTAAATCTCTACCTTTAGGTCCATTTAGAACAACTGAGAAAGATGGAAATTGCGAGAAAATTTCACTAAGTCCAGAGAGAGAACAGTAAATAAATAATTTCCCAGAATGCACATTGAATAGACACAACATGACTTCCAGAGTTTTGAGTCTCCAGAAATGAATTTCTGGCCCTATAGGAACAGAGATAGTTAGGTTTCCAGAGTCCATGTTTCCATGTTCCTGTCTAAGGGATACATCTCTTCTTTAAGTTATTGATAACTTGGTATTGACTAGGGTTTGTTACAAGGTATAAAAAGAAATGCCAGGAATATAGAGAGACAAATCAAAGGTCAGGACAATCAAAAGGAGGTCCCAATATGGACAAGAGACCCTTTATCCCATCTCATCTAGCTCTTCTTCATGTATTACTCTTACGCCAGACATGAACCTTACTTGGCTCTCTGAGCAATGTGATAAGGAGTGGTAAAAGCAATAAAACTGAGATAGGGACAAGAAGTCCTTTTCCACAGAAGCCAAAAGAATGAGGAGTTTATACTTAGACCATTTTTCCTTTCCAATTTAATCACTTTATGATGCTTTCCCTGACCTTTTTTCCTTAGTAATTTCCAAAGACAGCTACCACAGATGTCTTTCCACCATGTACATGCATGGATTCCACTCTTCAAGAAGTGAAATCTACATCTCCTCCTTTTGAATCTAGTCTGGACTTGTGACTTGTTTTGACAATACAATATAGTGAAAGTGACATTCTAGGACTTCCATGCCCAGGTCTGAAGAGAACTAGCAGTTTCAATGCCCCCCTCTTAGAAGCTATCTGCCAAAAAAAGGCCAACTATGCTGCTATGAGGAAGTCCAAACAAGCCAGGTGGAGATGCCACTTGGAAGGTGAGAGATGCCTGGCCAGCAGCCGGCTGTTCCAGTCCTCTCAGCTGAGTAAGGGAGCCATCATGGACTTTCTGCTCTAGCAGACAACACATAAAGCAAGACAGTTTCCCAGTCAAGCTGACCTGAGATTACAGAAACATGAGAAACCATAAATTGTTTCAATTTTGGTGTGGCTTGTTAACACTGTAAAAACGGAAACACCACCCTATGCCATAGTAGGTCATCATCACCTCTGTGTTATCTAAGGTTTTTTTGTATACCCTTTTGTAATTGTTGGATTTCTAATTGGTAAGACAAGGACAGTGTCCTAAGCTTCTCTGATTCCCTAAAATAGTAGGTGCTCAGTAATTAGTTGTTAGGTAGATGACTGGCTAGATGGATGGGTGCATGGGAGGTGATAAATACAGGGGCCCTACTTCAGACAGAAGTTGTGAGTAACTTGGAGATCTATCAGTTGTGATGGGCATCTGAACTGGGGTGGAAACATCTGGCAGGGCTGAGTCCTTCACCTGTGAGATCTGACACTATCTCCAGGCAGACACTTTCAGAATTGAGTTAAATAACAGAATACCCCACTGGTGTAATGTCTGGAGAATTACTTGGTATAGGGATAAATCTCCACACATTTGGTGATCGGAAGTGTCACAAGGGAAGTGTTCCCTGTGAAAGTAAAAAAGAAACACAGGGGGAAAAATAGGGAAGAATGGGTTTTTTCACTACGCAAAGAAAGGGAAAAACTCAGTCTTCCCTTTAGAGCTTCCATCTCATCAGTGATGAAGGACGTATAGTCATATATTGAGGACAGAGAAAGGGCTGGGACAGATAATGCAAAAAGTAAAAAGGGGGGGGTGGGCATTAGAATGAGAAAACATTACTGGGAATGTCAGTCTTAGGCAAAGGCTGTTGACAGAAGCTTCTTAGAAGGAGAATCACCTTTTTATCCAGGAAAAAATAAAAAGATACAAGTTTTAAAATGAAAGCTTTTTACCTACTAGAGATAGTTGAGACTTGAATTCTAGAGAAAGTCCATAGGTTTCCAGAAAGGCCAAATTGAAATGACCATGAAGTAAATTCATGATTAAATTTATGAAAATAATTGTACTTTTTTTTCCCCTAATAATAAGACTCAATGTACTCAGCAACTTTTGTAGACGAGGTGAGGCATGCACCATCTGTGTAACAAAGATTGTTACCAAATGCTTTCACACATCCCAATGTTTAAATGTGTCATGAGGTCAAAGTGGGGAGATGGTAGCGGCTAGAAATTTTTAAAAATAAATCTTTGTAAGTTACTTTGGAAGTTAAAATCAACATATGAATAGTAATAACTGCTTCTGTGTATTATCACAGATTCTTCAAAAACCAAAACTTAAATGTAGCAGCTCTTCATTTACAATCACAATGCTCAGGTTAAGCAACATTATGTATCTATTTTTGTGGCATTTTAAAAATTACATTAAATCTGACTCTACCCAGCCTCTGACTGGCCAGTCCCTGTTCCCATTTTCCCCTAGAATCTTACACAGTTCAGAATATTCAGGAAGGAACACTACTGATCATAGCTGATAAATCCCTTGTCTATACCCACATGGCCTTTTGAAGGTAGAACATCTTTTGTATTGTGTGCCTGATTTAAAATAGAGTGTTTTAGTAGAAAAATTGAGGTTTAATAAGGCCAACAGATCAAGAGATGATTACCATTGAATAGATACTTTGTAACTCACAGTTTCCAAAAGAGGAGATGGGGTCATGCCATGCAGGGGTCACACAGAGAAGCACCAGGGTTGGTAAGGAGCCACAGGGATGGGTCAGAGGTAGGTACAAGAGTCTTCATTGTGTTTTCTTCAGAAGCGAACAGACAAGGCATGGTAGGCAGGTTTGGGGTAAGCTAGTTTCAATTATTTCAGTGGGGTCTCATGCATAGGGATTGTCCCTGATTGTCTGGGACCTGGCCCTAGGGAGATGAGTGCAGGTGAATAGTGGTTTAGTGGACTAGTCAGATAATGAAGCTAGTTGGGATGTGAGCTCTGGAGTGGTTAGTTTGAAAAGCTTACCTTTCAAATATTTTGAAAGGTAAGCTATTTACTATCTCCAGAAATTGGCTAACCATGGGAGGAGCAGTCCCTCTGGAAAAAGCAGGGTCCCAGATGTCAAAGCATCAGAACACAGGAAAAAAAGACATGGGTAACACAGAAAAACCAAGCCATGATTAGACGCTTGAAATGTTCAGTCCCACATCCCACTGTCCAGAGAAGGGAGAAGTGCTGGAGATAGAGGTGATGATGGATCACGCTTATATGATGAAGTCTCCGTGCAAATCCTAGAAGTATGGGGTTTGCAGAGCTTCCAAGTGGGCAAACACGTGGAGGTGCAGGGAGAGAGGCACGCCTGCAGAGGGTCCGGAAGGTCCTTGCCCCTTCCCCCATACCTTGTCTTACCCATCTCTTCCATCTTGATGTTTATCTGTATCCTTTATTATATCCTTTTATAATAAACAGGAAGTCAAATGCTCTCCTGAGTTCAGTGAGCTGCTCTAGTAAATTAATGGAACCTGAAGAGGGGGTAACGGGAACCTCCAATTTATAGCTGATCAATCAGAAGCACAGGTGACAACCTAGGCTTATGATCAGCATCTGATTGCATGGGGGGAGGGGGACAGCCTTATACACCTGAACACTTAACCTGTGCGATCGGATGCTATGTCCAGGTACACAGAAGCAGAATTGGGTTCAGTTGTAGGACACCCAGCTGGAGATGCAGAGAATTGCTTGTTGTGAGAGAACCCACCCACTTCCAGTGTCAGAAGTGTTCTGAGTATAGCAATGCTGGAGAATAAGGAAAAGACACAGGAGGAGGGCTGAGTCTTTCTAAACACTCTCAAATCTATTTCTTTATCCCGGAACTCCTTCTCAAACTCCAGAGTCATACCCAACAGCCTCTTGACATGTCTATGTTGATGCCTAATAGACATCTGCATTAAACATACCCAAACTGAGATCCCGATTTACCTCCACAAACATGCTCATGATCCATACCCAATCCATCAGAAATCATGCTGGCCCTCCTACAGAATTTATCTTGATCCCATCACTTCTCACTATGTCCCATTGCCCCTGGGCCACGGTCATCTCTCACCTCCATTTCTGCCTCCTAGCCAGTTTCCCTTGTTTCCTGGATATTTATTTTTCAACACAGTGGCCAGGAAATCCTTGTAGGCTCAAAACAAATGTTCAAAATCTTGTAGTGGTTCTCCATTTTGTTCAGAATAAAACCTTAAATCCTTTTAACAACCTACAAGGTGTTATGCAATCCTGTGACACCCCAGACCCTTCGTCTGGTTCCTTTTTTTTTTTTT